>NW_024425452.1:1224164-1288517 GCF_017311325.1 Ursus maritimus | reverse complement strand
CCCCCCCCCCCCCCCCCCCCCCCCCCCCCCCCCCCCCCCCCCGCCGCCAAGTGCATGGGAGGCTGGAGGCCCCGAGGTGGAGGCCCTGGGCCAGCAGTGTCAGAAGACAATTGGGATCTTGTGAGGGCGCTAGCGGGAGAGAGAATAAATCAGAGAGAGTGTATCATTTGAGGATTAGTCAATAAATCCCTGGGACCCTAGCCCAGTGGGGTTGCTGCCAGAGGCATGACTTGCAGAGAGTGCAGACTTCCTTCCTCAGTAACCTTTCCGCTCCTCCCCAGAGGCCTCCCTGGGTCTCTCTCCTCACCTCTCTCTGTCCATCTCTCAGTTTCCACGGCTCCTCTTCCAGACGTTGGAGTCCAAGGCATAGCCATTCATTGCTCTCCTCCCCTGTTTCTGGGGATTGTTGCACAAGGTTAGCCGGGACTGTTGTAGGCTTAGGGTATTGTCCTCAGGCACCTGCAAACAGAAGAGGCTGGAGAAGGTACCCCAACTCCAGCCTACCCACTCCTCTTCATGTGGATCCAGCACACCTTTGGCCCCCAGCTCTGAGTCTTGGCAGAGTCCCCAGGAATAGCTGCCCCTGGCAGTCTGAACCCCAGGCCTCTGCAGGCTCTTGTGGAGGCTGGCTGGGCCTCCGACTTCTTGGGGAGAGACCCTCAGTTCTGACCGCAATCCAGAGGCAGTCCCAGACCTCCTGACCCTGCCTTCCAGACCCACAGAAGGCTTATATCTGAAGCACAGTCCATATTGACTGTACTCATTCTAATAGGCAATTAGGAACACCTCGTGTATGCACTGGAGTCAGGAGATGGAGATGGATGGGACTCGGGGGACTCGTTGCCTCTGGGGGCCTAAGCCTCTACTGGGACTTACCTTCTGTTCATAGGGGGATGTCACATTTTCCAGCTACACTCCTTTGGAAAGCAGTCCTTGAGCACCTGCCATGTGCCAGGCATTGTGCTAAGCACTGGGGAGTCAGAGATGATCAAAGACCATTTCTGTCCTTTAAACTTGCCAGGGAGACACACTTGCCAGCAATCAATTCTAAGACAAGGCAGAAAATAAGGGCCCGAGTGACATATTTATTACAGCTTCAGGGTGTGCCCAGAGAAGGGACTGACTCAGCTTGGCTGGGATGGAAGGAGGGGTGTGATGGGCCCAGGGTGGTGCTGGTGGGGCTCATTACTCCAGCGCTTGAAGCTCATCCTCGGGGTAGTACAGCCTAGTGGTTAAGAACAGGGTTCTGGGGGCGCCTGGGTGGCTCATTCGGTTGAAAGTCCAACTCTTGGTTTCGGTTCGGGTCATGATCCCTAAGGGGGTCGTGAGATCCAGCCCCACCA
This sequence comes from Ursus maritimus, assembly GCF_017311325.1. Lineage (NCBI taxonomy): Eukaryota > Metazoa > Chordata > Mammalia > Carnivora > Ursidae > Ursus > Ursus maritimus. The sequence goes on along the minus strand of NW_024425452.1, from coordinate 1,287,174 downwards.
AGGGCTCCATGCTCAGCGGGAAGTCTGCTTCAGATTCTCTCCCTCTGCCCCTCCCTGGGCTCAGGCGCATTCTCTCTCTCTCTCTTTCTCAAATAAATGAATCTTAAAAAAACAAAACAAAACAAAAAAACACAAAAAACAAAAAACAAAAAACCCAAAATGCAAACAACAAGGATTCTGAAGCCAGATGGTGTGGTTCAACTTCCTCCTCTGCCAGGAAGCTGCCAGATCAGCTGTGGGATCCTGGGCTTCTTAGCCTCTTTGAGCCTCAGTTTCTTTATCTAAAAAGTGGGACTGACAATAGTAACTGCTTTGTGAGGATCCGAAGGGATAAGAGAAGACAAGCAGCTGGAGTCCAGTAAACTCCGAAGGAATATCCACTTTCACGGTCTTTCTTCCAAAGACTATGGACAGACCACACCACCCTGGAGCCTCCCTGCCGTTCTGCGTTTGTCTGCTCCCCCCAGCCTGAGGGCCAGGCGGCACACAGAGTAAGTGCTGGAATAAATGGATAAGGAAAATAGAAAGCCTGTCAAACCTTGGCTCAGTTGACAGGAGGCAGACAATACTGGGCCCAGTGGGTGGTGGGCCTGGGTGTGTCATCTCTTCCCTCTGATACCTGGCTACAGGCTGGGTGAGCTGGGATGGCTCTTCTCATTCTGGCACCCCTGGAAGCCAAGCAGAGGAGGACCATCTGAAGGCCCTTTATGCTGCTCAGCAAAAAGTCAGGAAGTGTTTTCTGGCCTGGAGCCACTATGCTGTGGCTCTGGTTTGGGTTGAGTCCTGACTCGCTGTGTGTCCTTGGGCAAGACATGTTCCCTCTCTGGGCCTTGGACTTTTCATAAATAGAACGAGTAGGTTGGACAGGATGCTTTCCAAGCTCCCCTACAGCCTTTGGGGTTTATGTCTGCTTCTCCTATGAGCTGAGGGGACTTCATCTTCCTTTCTGGAGGCTGGTCATCTGAGGGTATGGTTTTCTGCTCTCTCATTTCTGGCCTGCCTTTTGTATTTTTCTCTGTGGTGCCCCCCCACCCTTCCTGCTCCCCTTGGCTATCCTCTTCTCCTTCTTTCTCCTCCTCTTCTTCTGCCACAGTCCCAGGGCCTAGAGAATGTGTGGATGAACTGACTCCCTCCCCAGGCTTTCCCCTCTCACCTCTACCTGGCTTCATGACCCCCCTCAACAGAACCCGGGCCTGAGAAGCCATGTCTCTCCATCTATCCTCTTAGCTGGGAGTCTGTCCCTGAAGGTCTGAGTGGAGCCCTGACCCTTGACCTCTGACTTTTGAGACAGTGGGAGAATGGCATCCCAGTTGGACCAAGAGAGCACCTAATATGGGTCTTCTGTCCCCAGAGACTGGCTATGCTGGGCCCTCCCCCTCAGAGTCCGGGGCTCAGGAAAGAGGGCAGGAAAGCAAGCGTTTTCTAAGTCTAGCTGACATTCAGCCCCCAACCCACCTCCTTCACAATACCCTCTCCCACCTCGGAGGCTGGCAGGAGCGCTTCCTTCACAGAGGCCCACTTGCTGGAGGCTATTATCATCACCAGGGTACCACTTATAATGGTCAGAAACCATTTCCGGAGAGCCTACTGTGTGCCAGGCACTGTGCTATGAGGCAAGAGGAGGTGTCTGTGTTGGGGTAGCAGGGAGTGGGGTAGGACAAAGGCTGGGGGGAGTCCCCAGGAAGGTGTGCGGCTGCCAGGCCAAGGCTCGTGGGCAGAGGGTTTGGCAACGCGTGTGCGGAGGCCCAGCTGGAGTGGCACCTGACACGGAGCCAGGTCCTGGAGGCAGGTAAACAGGACGCTGTGTGCTGGGTGTGGTGGAGGAGGATGGGGCTGTGGTGGGGGGGCACAATGGGCCATTGTGTGCTCTGGAGTCACTGTCCCGCCTGGGCTCTGGGCTCTGGGCTTCCCCTTCCTCCCCACCACCCTCCTGCTGGGCGGTACAAATATCAAGATATATGGAAAATGAATTCATAGTCATTTGCTTTTAGCTCCTCTACTCTTGCCTGGAACGCATGGACCGAGAAGATGTGCTGAAAGCTGCGTGGCTCAGAACTTGTTGCCTCCCCCACTCCTCCCCCCATGTCAGGAGGGAACAGGGAGAGAGATCTGATCACTGGGATGTGGTTGACAGAGGTCGACAGAGATCTATCCAAGTCTGGTGACCAGGCTCTGGCCTCAGCTGGGACTTTTCTTTGGGAAGTCATATAACTGTCCTAAGCCTCAGTTTACTCATCTGTGAAATGGGCTAAGGGTGACCTTTGTCCTGTCTACCTCAGTGATGGGTGGTGTTGTGACAGAGCCTTGGGCACAGGGCAGAGCTGACTGCTTTTGCTTCTATTGTTACTCTGTGACAAGACCTCTTCTGCCTGACAAAGTGCCCCTCCAGGGGCAGGAGTAGGGAGAGTTGTTGAGTACCCCTGTGGAGCTATTGAGAGACTTAAGGACAGAAATCAAGATTGGAATTCTCAGAGTGTTCAGCCAGCCAACCTTCATTCATTTACTGTTCACTTGGTTAACAAACATCTCTTAAGCATCCTTTCAGTGAGCCTGGGCCTTCAAAGATGAACAAGGCAAGTCTCCTACCCTCAGGGACCTCCTAGTCAGATGGAGGAGGCCACATACGTGTGCGTGTGTGTGCACGTGTGAGCACGCACGCGTGTGCACACACAGCATTAATATATAATAATCACGGCTAACATTTATTGAGTGCTTACTATGTGCCAGGAATGGTTTAAGCACTTTACATGCATCAATTCATAGACTCCTTCCCATTTCGAAGATGAGGAAATTGAAGTCCAGAGAAGGTAAGCAACTTGCCCAAAGTCATACAGGTAGTAACCAAGACGAGACTTGATCCTGGGCAGTCTGGTTAGATTCTGGGCTCTTAACCCGTACACAGTCCACACAGCATGCATGAACCTACACAGACAAGGGTAGGGTCAGTTGTCCTTGAAGACAGCAGAGAGCTTTCTGATTAGAATACATTCCATCTGGGGTACCTGGGTGTCTCAGCGGATTAAGCGTTTGACCTTGGCTCAAGTCATGACCAGGGTCCTGGGATCCAGCCTTGAGGGGGTCTTCCTGCTTGGCAGCGACCCTGTTTCTCCCTCGCCTTCTGCCCCTCCCCCGACTCTTGCGTACTCCCTCTCTGTGTCTCAAATAAATAAATAAATAAATAAAAATCTTAAAAAAAAAAAAGAATAGATTCCCTGTCATCCCTCTACTTTTGGTTCTTTCCAGCCCAGACTGAGGGAGAGCCCTTGGAGGTCCCTGGTGGAACAAAGTGACACCTGTGTCACATATAAATTGAACTTTCTTAATCCCAAAGCCTGTCGGGCCCTTGCTCCTTCTCCTCCTTCTCTTGCCTGCACGTGTTGGTGAGCTGGGAGGAACTAAGTAGGACTGAGTGTTCTAGGAGGTACTACTGAGCAAACAAGTGATCGAAACCTACCCTGAAACAGTTAAAGCAAAAGGAAGAGATTTATTGACTCAACCAGGAAGGAGCGTGTGTGTATGTGTGCACACACAGGTTGGGTGGGGGTGTAGGCACAGTTTAGAGATTGTCATGCCTCAAAAGATACCATCAACTTTCTCTCTCACATTCTTTCTCCATCTCACCCATATCTTGGCTATGTATTTTGATGCATGATGGCCTCTTTCCCCCCCCCTACTGAGAGTGGGGAGGCACAGGGAGGTCAGGGCTTCTCATTTGCTGGAGGACAGGGAGAGATGGGTAGAAGAGACTGGCAACAGACAATTTTATGCTCACATCTCAGAGGAAAGAGAGCATGTATGGCTTCGAACACCCTCTGTCTAAAAAAAAAAATGCTAGAGGAAGACTCCTATTGGCTTAGCTTGAGTCATGCGCCCACCCCTTAGACAAATCAAGTGGCTAGGAAAACGGTGTGCAATGATTGGCTCAGTTTGGGGTCACGTGCCCACCCTGGGGCAGGTGGAATGGGGAATCGTGATTGGCAGCCCCATAGGATTGCAGGGAATGGGGGCACGTCCATTCTGTGGAGGAAGGGGGTACAATCACCAAAAGTGGACAGGGTTACAAAACAAATGAACAAACAAACAAACAAGCCAACTCTTAGGCACAGAGAACAAACTGGTGGTGACCAGAGGGGAGGGGGTGGGGAATGGGTGAAATAGATAAAGGGGATTAAGAGGTACAAACTTCCGGTTATAAAATAAATTAATCACGGAGATGGGAAACAACAACATTAACAAAAAGGGGATAAGGCTAGAGACGACACAAACAGACACAAACAACCAATGCCCTTCCATAGGGAAAAGAGGAAGAACAGAATAGGGGCACCCGGCTGGCTCATTCGGCACAGCATACAACTCTTGATCTCAGGGTCGTGAGTTTGAGCCCCACGTCCTGTGTAGAGATTACTTAAGTAAATAAAACTTAAAAAAAAAAAAAGAATAGAATAAACGTGGCACCCCTTTTTGGAGCCTCAAATTTTAGTCCAAGATTTTTTTGGGGGAAAGTTTTAATGACATTTTATTTTTTATTTTTATTTTATTTTATTTTTTTAAAGATTTTATTTATTTGTTTGACAGAGATAGAGACAGCCAGCGAGAGAGGGAACACAAGCAGGGGGAGTGGGAGAGGAAGAAGCAGGCTCATAGCGGAGGAGCCTGATGTGGGGCTCGATCCCAGAACGCCGGGATCACGCCCTGCGCCGAAGGCAGACGCTTAACCGCTGTGCCACCCAGGCGCCCCTTTAATGACATTTTAAAACATTTTTATTTATAGCACACAGCTAAATTATGGAGTAAAATTCAAAATTCATATAGACTTCTAAGATAACACAGAAGACGTCAAAAGAGTTCAGGGTTTGCAAGCAGGCTCTTTTCCTCATCCAACCCCCTCCCCACCCCACGTATATTTTTTCAAGTATCTCTGCTGATCAGGATGGAGTTGGGGCTGGAAGTTTGCGATGCACTGGGAATGAAAATATCATGGATTTTGGAGGCAGAGAGATGAAGATGTGTTCCTCCATTTTCCAGCAATGGGCTCTTAGGAAAGAGCCATTCTCTCTGTGAATCTGTTTGATCCCCTGTGAAATGGGTACAACAGTGCCTGCCGGAACAGTGGCAGTCATAGGGAGTAAGTGACTGGATCCTGAAACACCCAGCCCAGTGCCTGTCTCAGAGGAAGACATTTACGAAAGATCAGCTCTCACTTCCCTCCTTCCTGTGTCTGCAGGCTCCTGAGGCCAGCCCCAGCAATCCAGGGTCCTGGGAGCAGGGAAGGGGCCCCCCACGGTGGCCCCCAGCTAAACGTCTGCCATTCCTGGCAGCAGCCTAATGACTTTCTCCTCTCGAGAGCTATAACCATAGACATGAGGACAGTGATAACTGGCTTCCCCACCCTGTAGATACTGAAGAGACAATTAATCCTTTGGTAGTGCAGACACAACACCACCCACCGAGGGGGGATGCACTGTCCCCTGTTCCCAAAGCTTTTTGCACGAACTTCGCTTGCGGTTCATAGTACTGAGCACGGCAATGATGCGTTTCCCCGTTATGCGTCTCTTGCTGCCACCAGTTTGTGAATTCTTGGAGGCAGGAATTTTTTCCCACCGCCGTATTTCCAATGCTCCACATGGAGCAGGGGCGTAGGGGCCTAGTGATGGCTCGATGGTGTGGTGAGGGCGTGAGGGGGAGACCTGCTGCCCTGGGTCGCTTTTCATCCAAGTAACTACAGTTACCGTGATCATTTATTGAGTAGTTAAAAGGCACCAAGTGTATACATGAAGACTTCTTCCGTTTGACCTTTCATAGAATCCTGACGACAGCCGTTGTGTCACAGGGGCTATAAGTTGCCCCCATTTCAGAGGTGAGGAACTGAGGCCCAGAGGGTTAAGTTCACCCAGCCTGTCGGTGCTGGCATTGGAATGCAAATCCAATTCTGTCAGAAGTCAGAGTCAGGGGAATAAACCTCCACAGGCTTCTGACTAACACTCCAGGCTATACTGAGGGTGTGCAGAGAAGAGGGGTGAGGCTCAGAGACACCCCCAGAAATAAAGCTGAAATGGAGGGTCCACTTGTGAGAGAAAGGGTTGGTGGTTGGAGAGGCTCCTGGGTGGGGTTGGGGGAGGGGCAGAAGAAGGGAGGCTCTTGGGGCTGGAGGTTGTGGGGAAGTTCAAGGGGGCTTAGGGTCTGGGGAGACCGAGGAGGTGGTCAAGTCCTGTAGGAGATGTCAGGGCAGGGTCTCCCCCCCAGAATTGTCTGGGGCTGGGAGTCGGCCCCTTCAGGTTGTTTTCTAGCTGGGTTGGGGGTGTTTAATATTAATAGTAATGACTGTGGCGGGAAGATAATAGGCCTCAGTCAGATTAGAAGGGGGTAAGCGCTTATCTCTGGCTGCTGAAGACACATGTCTTTCACCTGCTCCTTTAATATCCCCCCTCTTTCATTCCACCGCCCACCCCCTCCCACCAGCCTAGAACAAAAGGGGTATTATGGGCCAGGGTGTTTTCAGGCTGCAGCCAAGGAGAACTCCCCTTCCCCCTCTGCTCCCCCCGCCCCCCAGTTTGAATGAGGCTTTTTCCTCCCAGAAGAGATTAGCTCCATTTGACAAGGCAGTGAACTTTGGGAGGGGTGAGTGGGGGTCTCCTCCGGGAGCCTCCAAAGTGCAGCCCTAAAGAATGCTGCTGGAGAGAGACCCAGAGAGACAGCCCTAAAGACAGACACACAGAGTCAAAGACAGGCAGACAGACAGACAGACAGACAGACAGACACACACACACACACACACACACACACACACACACACCACAGAGCAGGAAAGGCCCTGAAGTAGATAGAGCTAGACTCTGAGACATGGAGAGCCCTCCGCCCCCTGACTCTAGGATGTTGGGGAAAGGGAGAGACAGGGGGAGGAGAGACAGACCCACAGACATCCACAAAAAACAAAGAGAGAAACACACATACGCACTTGTCACCAGACAGACGGACCCAGAGAGAGACAAAAGCAGAGCGAGAGATGGAAGGACAGAGGACATACAGATGGAGATAGTAAAGAGACCAACAAGGGTGAGGAGAAGAAAGGAAATGGAGGGAGAAAAAGGAAGAAGAGATGGTAAAATTGGAGAGAAAGAGAACAAAATAACTAACTAACTAACTAACGAACTAACTAACTAACTAGAAGGCTTCGAAGGGACAATTGCTGAGCCCTTGACCTCTCTGGGGCTGGCTCTGAGGACCTTGGCCTTGGCCCCTTGCTGAGCCAGGCAGCTCTGGAGCAGATTTCCACGGCTTGGGAGGACCAGGGTGGAGACGGAGCTTGGGCAGGGGGAGACGTAGAGAGAGAGAGAAGAGGAGACAAAAGAGAGAAACCAGTCCAGAGGCAAAGGTAGTGAGATGGAAGAGAGGTAGGCAGCAAATGGCAGAGGGCAGTGTGAGTTTCCCGGAGAAGGCAGCTCCCAGCCTCTGGAGGAGCCGGTGTGGAGGTGACGTGCTGGGGGACAGTGCTCTGAGGAGGCTTCTTCCTGGGGTTGTCCAGGAGGATCCATCACTTCTGCTGCTGGCAAGACAGAGAGAGGAAGAAAACCAACGGCCACTTCCACCATTACTAAAATTCCCAGCCTCACTGCCATGTTGGATAGATCCAGTGCCACAGCAGTGAGACAGCAGGACTGTTAGACCATGACAGCCCTGGGTTCAAATCCTCGCTCTGTCACTATGTGACCTCAGGGAAGGATAAACGTACCTTAGCCTCACTTCCCCCATCTATACAATGGGGATAACAGTAGTTTCTCCATCAAGGGTGGTTGTCAGGCTCAAGTCAGGACAAGGTAATCAGCATCACCGAAGTGAGGACTGATGTCTGTTGGCTACTTACTGTTCACAGGCTTTGTTCTAAAGCATCTTTCAAGTATTGCTTCATTTAAATGTCAGAACAACCCCGCCAAGGTCTAACTGAGGAACGTGGTGAATCACAAACCACTCGGTGGTGGAGCCAGGGTTCGAGCCTGGACAGCATAGACTTAATCCTGCTGGGTGCCGCCCTTATTAATAAGAGACACAGTCCCAGTCGCCACTGTTCAGAAGGAGCCCCACCACCTTTCTAAGAAGAAGGGTGGATTTTTATATGTCCAAAGGGGCTTGTGGTTCTTGCTGGGGGAAGAGTGGATGAGGCAGAGGTCCACAGGTAAGTGTTCAACGGCTGGCCCCCCAAGAGGGGAAAGGTGCTCACCCGTTTGCATGGTGTGACTATTCCCACCGTGGCTGGCCGGTGGCTCCAGCTACCCAGGGGCCCTTCACAGCCCGGGCGCTGGGACGAGATGAGTGCAGGCCGCTCTGGCCAGCCCCGTGTGAACCGGCTCCCGCACCTCAGTGAGTCAATGGGGTGCAAGCTGCATGTGCAGAGAACATGGCTTTGGTATACCTCTCTTTTCCCCTGGGGGCTTCCAGCCTCACTCAGGAGAGAAGGGGCAGCGGGTGCCCACACTCAGTGCCAATGCCGGGGGTGGTATACACGGTCCCAAACCATGGCACATGCTATGGGGTCTGAAGAAGTTCAGAAGTGGGAAGGGAGTGTGTGTGTGTGTGTGTGGGGGGGGGTCAGTTCTGTGTATCCCACTGTCCCCTGCAGCTGGGAACTCCTAGAGGACAGGGACCGCCTCTTCCCCTCCCCAGCCCTTGGTCAGTCCCTGTAACCTGTTCCTCCCCCAAAGTGTCCAGAAAGCCCTTCTGGGTGCCATAAACTCCTAGTGTGAGGTAACAATGGTACTGGGGAAGGGGTGGCACCAAAAAGGGCTGTGGTCCCCCTCCTCCCGGGGCTCCCAAGTGCTTTCTGAAACCAAATACTCCCCCCAGTCGCCCACCCGGACACCTGACTCCCTCTTGGGGCCCACTCTGGGCGCAAGCCGTTTCCTGTCTGGGTCTTGGTAACCCCCTGAAATCCCGGCCTCCCTCCCCCGATCCCTTCCAAATGCTTATTAAGCCGTTTGCAAATCCAGGGCTGAACTGAGCGGTGTGAGTTTAATAAAGCAGAAGACAGATGCCATCCATCACTGGGGCCCCGGGTGGGGCGCGGCGAGCTGATGGACTCACACCCTTCTGGCTGCTTCTAGGTCAGCCAGCCACCCATCAGAATGGATGCCTCTCCTTGCCCACCCTGGCCACATTCCCCATTCGGGACCACCTCCTGGCTGCAAGCGGCTACCCTTTAGGTCACATTCCTGCCACAGATCCCACTCGGGGGAACTCTTGCTCACTGTGGACACAGAGTGTCTGGGAATTGAGGGAGGTTGGCCCAACCCCTCCATTCTGTATGGATCTCAGAAACAGGCAGGGCCCAGAGGAGGATACAAAATATAAGTGGGGGTCCCAAATCTCAGGAATCAAGAAATACAATATTTTGATGTAATATCTTTAAAAAATTGGGGCACCTGGTGGCTCAGTCAGTTAAGTGTCTGCCCTTGGCTCTAGTCATGATCCCAGGGTCCTGGGATTGAGCCCCAGCATTGGGCTCCCTGCTCTGCAGGGAATCTGCCTCTTCCCCTGCTCATGCTCGCTCTTGCTTTCTCTCACTCTCAAATAAATAAATAAAATCTTAAAAAAAAATCTTAAAAACTCAAAATGAATGCCAAGAAACCCACAATGAATGAGCTGCCACAGTTTTACATAGAGACAGGCTCCTTCCCGAACTGGCAGTGTTGCCTCAGTCCAATACGACGCGTCGCAGCACTGAGAGCAGCCACCCCGAATTCAGTGGGTTCAAAAGCAAATTCCTGATCTGCCCCAAACCTGCTCCTTCTGCAGTCTTCCCACTTCAGCAAAGGCAGCTCTAGCCTTCCAGTTGCTCTGGCCAAAAAAACTAGAGTCAGACCTGATGGCTCTCTCTCACACCCACGCCCAACTTTTAGGAAATCAGGTCGGCTCTAATTTCAAAATACATCCAGAATCTGACCACTTCTCCCCACCTCCACTGCTGCCCTTCTGGTCCCATGTCTCCCTTCTGCTCAGAATCCTTCTATGGCATTCCACTGCACTGGGAATCAAAGTCAGACCCCTACAGTAGTCCTATGTGATCTGTCTCTTTCTCTCCTCTGACTTGCCTCCCATTACTCTCTCCCTTGCTCCCTGTGCTCTGGACACAGCCAGTGAAGCACATTCCTGCCTCAGGGCCTTTGCACTTCCTATCTCTCTGCCTGGGACACTCTTACCCCAAATGTTCACATTGCTCCTTCCCTGACCTCTTCAGAGGTCTGTTCAAACATCACCTTGAAACAGTATACTGCTGCCCCTCATGGTAGCCCTCACTTGCCTTCTCTTCTTCCTTCTTGCCTCCCTCCCTCCTTTCCTCTCTTTCTTTCTTCTATCTTTCTTCTTTTCTTTCTCTTTCTCTCTCTCTCTCTTTCTTCCTTCCTTTCTTTCTTTCTTTCTTTCTTTCTTTCTTTCTTTCTTTCTTTCTTAGCAGAGTTTAGCTCTCTCTTTTGTGACCCCAGTGACTGGCAGTAGAGACATAACGAATGCTGTCTGCCAGCCCCACCTTGGTGTTGCCCTCCACACACACACACTGGTCTTTGGACAGAATGCTTTCCACTGAAAGTGCTTCCTCCTGCCTAGTCTCTGGTCCTCATCTCGTTCCAAGCCCTATGGAAGACACCTCCTCCAGGAAGCCTGGCTCTTGGCCAAGTGTATGAGTCTGAGTCAGAACTGTGGTGTTGTGTGAAGGGGTCTGAATAGGGGCCAGGAGTTCTGGGATTCAGCCTGCTTTGGGTCCAACTCACGTGTGGCAAGTCACTTCTCTCTGGACCTCCATTCCTCCTTTAGAAAAGGGTGTGGTCCAGGTTCCTCCTAACTCTGACCTTTTCATATTTTAAAGTCTTTCCCGAGAGCCTAATGTTGTCTCTCGAGTCAGACTGTCTGTGTTCAAATCTCGTTGCCACCACTTTGTAGTTAGGCCATTTAGATGCTCTAAGACCTCTTTTGTTGCATCTGTAAAATGGGATTTTTATGGTCCCTACCTCATGGGATTGTTGTGAAAATTAATCAAGAGAGCAAGTGAATCCATGCGCAAGGACTCAGCACCTAAAATATTCCATGAATGTGAGCTGGTTTCAGGAGCATTGATATTAGAATATCCGTGGAGAATTCCTGTGCATTTAGTTGGCTTTTTGTATTTTACCAAATGCGTACATTTATAAACAGCAGCAGCAGCAAACCCTTTGCCCCCAGGAAGTGAAATGGCTGACAAGGGGTCCAGGGAAGCCTGCTCTCCGTGTCTGTGTCTGCGCTTTCCCGGCTTCTCTCCCAGCCTCCCAGCCCAGCCAACCTGCTGGGTGGCCACCTTCCTCCAAGGGGCTCCCGCACCCTATCCACGGCATCCTGGCCTCGCTCCTGCAGCCCCTGGGCCCAGCACGTCCCCCCCACCCCCTGTTCCCTGAGCCCACCAAGACCCAGGCCTGGGCAGCAGCTCTCCTTTCACACCCAGATGCAGGAGCCGGGTGCGGGAGCCCTGCCTGGGGTTGGGCTGGGGGCCAGCTCGACATCTGGCACCGATTACCAACGGTGGCTGTGGAGTGGACGCCTCTGCCTGCCACTCACCTATCTGCTGGGGTGACAGAGGAGATGGGAAAAAGGTTTTCACAGCTGGAATAAATTGAGGGGAAGTGGAGGGGGAGGGTCGAAAAGACACAAAAAACAACATTGAACTCAAGATGGAAGAAAGACAGTATTAGAGGAGGTAATGAAGAAAATATGTGTGAGTATGCCCGTGTGTGTGCGTGTGTGGGTGTCTGTGCACAAGCACACGTGTTCGCCTGGGATGAGTGTGTGTGTGTGTCCATAGGCAAGTCAGCCAGGGTATTTCGGTTTCTGTTGTTTAGTATTTTATTTACTGGGTGGAGGAATGGGGGCTGCCCCCTCATACTGAGGACCAGGCAGAATATCCATTTGTGGTCTCCCAAGACTAAGAGCAAAGGGCTCTGAGAAGGGGGAACAGGGAGGAAGAAGGGGGAAGAGGGCAGGGCAAGGCCAGACAAGGAGATACTGAGTGGACAAGAAAAGGAATGACAGAGGAAGTAGAAAAATACAGCCCTTGGAAGAGAAGAAAAAAAGCCGAGTGGCCCAGACACAGTGACCTCACCCCAGCCCACTGTCGAGTCCCTGCTCTTGTTGTGCCGGAGTCCCCGGATCTGGGCCCCAGAAGCTATGGGCTGCTCTGTTGGTGACAGCAGGCTGGGCCTCCCTTCCCTCCCCCATCCCCCACCTGCTGACCCCCACATGCTTCCCCCCTCTCCCCCTCCCTCCCAGCCACCCACACCTCTGAGGCCAGGCCACAGGAATTCCCCTCCTTCCCCATCTGCTCCCCATTGACACGAAGGAGCTTTCAATTGCCCGCTCGTTAGTCACCAAGATATTTCCCCTGGACCAACCCCCCCGCCCCACTCGTCCAGCTTCAATCGAGCCAGGGCCAGTGGGATCCCAACCTCCCACTCGGCCCCTGTTTGCAGCGAACTATTCCTAATAACCTCGTCAGAACGCAGAGGAGCCGGCTGGCTGGGGACTAGGAGTGGGGGCTCGTGGCCCTCACGGTGGAGGGGCCTCTCTGAGGTCCCTGAAGTATGTGTGAGGGGCTGGGGGCAGGTGGCCCCCTGCGAGCTGCCCACTTTGGCTGCTAAGGCCCTTCATAATGTGATCCCTGTGGAGTCCATAAAAGCCCCCTCTAGCGTTACGGCATTTGAGAGGCTATTAAGTTTTAAGGCCTTGGACTCCAGGGAGGCGGCACGTTGACACGGTGTTTTGTGGGCTCTTGGTCTCCGTGGTAGGCGGGAGGGACCAAATGGAGCTGAGGAGGGGGGCAGAGACCTTAGAAAGGGGGTGGTCGGGGCAGGGAAGAGTGCTGGGGGCCAGCATGGCTTTCCCAATCCCCCCCTCCGCCCCGTGTCCTGGTCAGTGGCTCAGATTGTAGAAGACCGTGAGACTCGTGGGGCTGGTGAGCAAGGAGAGCAGAGGGGCCTTTCCCCAGGAGTCTAGGAGGGTTGAGAGGCTCTGAGCCTTCATGAAGGACTCACTTTCTCCCGTGAGCTGCTGGGCCGGCTGTGACCCCTCCGTGTCGCCCCACTCTCTGGCCTCCTTGCCTGGCGTCGACTGTGGGAGGCTGTGGTAGCTGTACTTCACCCCAGGCTTTGCTGCCGCCCCTTTTCTGGAAGTGGGCCCTTGACCCCCTCCCTGCCTCTCCTGGCCCCCCTGCACCCTCAGACTGGCTCCACAAGTCCCCATCAGAGACAGTCTGGGTGGGCGGAGAGGCCCCGCCAGGGAGCCGCCACTGACCAGCCATGTGACCTTGGTGCTGTTCTTTGGGTCTTGTTTTTCTTATGTGTTCCCAGAGGGGTTTGGACTAGATAATTCCTACAGGTGCACCAGTTCCCTGAGTCTGATTTCATTACCTGGCAGGAGAAGGAGTGAGTGTCAGAGTCAAGGGGAACCTAGCACGTGTGCAGTCCGAGGGCACGTTGGAGCGCTTACTAGGTACCGGGCGTTAGACCTAACGCTGTCGCCACAGGCTCTCTCTGCTGCAGTGACAATTCCTCCCCACTTGGCAGGGCGGAAACCCAGCTAGTGGGGGAGGAAGTGGCTAGCAAGGGGCTGACAGGCTCTCAGGCCCGGCGCTCTGCATTCCTCAGTCCGTTGCATGCCCATCATGTGCCTGGGCAGTCGGGCAGGACTGGGGATATTGGTGGTGGAGAAGTACCCAATGTGCACGGTTTTCGGGCCCACCCGTCTGAGCCGCATGTTTGTCCTCTGCGCAATGGGACTGTAGCGGCTGGTCCGGGAGGAGTGACGGAGAGCAGGTGGGCCAAGCCCTGAGCACAGGGCCAGCCCATACAGAGGGCGGCTTGTGCGTTAGTGACCACTGTCATTGTCGCTGCCATCCCTACCAGTGGCAAGATCCCTGCATCAGCCGTCTCGGGGAGGACTCTCAGAGAGGGTCCAGGTAAGGGAGTCGGTGCCACGCAGTCTGGAGGTGACAGGAGGCTAACAAACCCTGTCACCAACTCTCTACCTGCCCCACTCTTCCCCGGGCCTGCAATTTGGAGATAATAGTAATAATAACACCTCACATTTGTAGAGTACTCTCTTTAGCATTTCAATTCAATTCTGCAAATATTTACTGTGCGCTGACCATGTGAGGAAGCTTCACATCGATTACCTTCTCCTAATTGGCAGCCCCTCCCTTCGGCCCTGGCACACAGGCATCCACACGCAAACCCATGTCTACACGTACGCACACGCACACCCACCCACATGCCCACACACATGCTCACTCACGGGCACACATGCACAGGGGTACTGCCCTCGCCCACCTCCCTTGGCCTTCATGGACGCTTTCCCCTTGACTGAGTGCTTTCACCTTAAATGTACCTGGGTCCCTGACCTCCTAAGTCACCTGGCAAAGGCCCATCCGTGGGGACGGCTGGATGGGTCCGTGACACCGAAAGGAACGGAGCTGGGGCGTGAGCCCCTGGGGGGGGGACTCAGCCAGTCCCAGTTTCCATCCCCGCGACCTAACAGTTCTGTTCCTGGGGACACACTGCTTTCTCTTTTGGTACCTCAACTTCCTTCTCTGTAAAATGGGGATGGTGATAGTAGCCACCCGGTGGGGGCGTCAGGAGGCTTAAGGGGACAACGCCCCTGGCACACTGTCTGCTACACAACCGGCCTTGACAGTGATGAGATGATGGGTGTGTAGACTGGTCTCAGGCGGGGACAATTCCTCATGTGCTGACTTCTGCACATCACCCTCAGGGCCCCAGCTGAACTACATGTTTCCTCATCAGTCCATGATCAATGCCACGATCAGTGCTTGTGGCCAAGGTATTTATCCTCTTCTTCTTTTTTTTAAAGATGTATTTATTTATTTATTTATTTATTTATTTATTTATTTATTTGAGAGAGAGTGAGGGAGAGGCAGAGAATCTCAAACAGACTCCAGACTCCCTGCCAAGCATGGAGCCCAATGTGGGCTCGGTCCCAGGACCCTGAGATCACCACCCGAGCAGAAACCAGGATTTGGACACTGCGCTGATGGAGCCAGAGCTGGTTATCCTCTATTAACTCTTCCTGGAACACAGTGGCTTACTGTCCTCATGTGAATGAGCCTAGAGGATCCTGTACCATCCAACTCCAGTTAGAGGAAGCTTCCTCCTCCCCTTCCTCCGGAGAACTTGTATTGTTCACTTCCTATGGGCCGGTGCCCAAGACACCAAGGTGAACAAGACACCCAGCCTGCTCCCAAGAAGCTCCCAGTCTAGAAGGGTGAGCACAGGCGTGGGGGCGGGGCTTCCAGAAGAGGGAGGGGAGGGAGTCAGGGAGGAAAGGAGCGCTCAGTCTCACAGGAGGGAGGTGATAGAGGACATTCCAGGCTGAAGGGCAGAGGAACACCTGGGTTTTGCAGAAGGGACAACGGCTGGTCTGGTCGGCTGGTCGTGTGGTGGGGTGCAGGGCACAGAGAGGTTAGGGCGCCGAGGGCCTGACCATGGTGGGGACAGACTGCACCTCCTCAGAGCCTCTCCAGGGCCCCCCTTGCTGCTCTGCACGTGTGGTTCCTCCACTCCACCCTGGAATAGATTACTAGGTCTGCTGCTAAGAGCAGACGGAGCAGCTGGCTTCTGTTTAGGGGACTGGCTTATTAAAAAACAGGTCTCTTTTAAACATGAGAATTCCCACGGACACAGTGAGATGTTCAGGCCATGAGAGGTATCCTGGGCTGGCACGGAAGGGCAGGTGGATGTCCACCGATGATGCCCTTGGGGCACACTCTCAGCTCCAGCTTTCAATCGTGTCTCTTTCTTCCCCTGCTGTTTGGATACCTTGGAGCAAACGCTTGTGGGACAGGGCAGCTGCCGGCTCCGCTGGGGCGGCTCTCGCCAGCCGGCCTGGTTCATTCACCTATGCTGGCCTCGTGCTATTTGCAGCCAGCCAGGGTAGCATCCCCTTCATTTTGCTGAGGCTTGGTGCTGACGTGGGCTGCGTTCCACGGTTTCTGCCTCCCTAGCCATGTCCCTTGCCTGCCCTCCTGCGTTTCCCAGAGTGACACTGGCATCTCAGCACCCAGGAGAAAAGACCGGGCTTTACAAGGACAGGCAAGTCCAGAAGTCCGCTCCCTGGTCCCTACCCTGGCCACTCGGGGTCACTACCTCCATTGCTCTAGTTCTCCCCTAAAGTCTAACACTCCTATTAAAAATAATATTCTTACTGATGTATAATATTCATATAGGCATGTGCATAAATTCTAAGCTTCGTGGGGCTCCTGGGTGGCTCTGTTGGTTAAACATCTGCCTTCGGCTCAGGTCATGATGCCAGGGTCCCGGGATCGAGTTCCGCCTCAGGCTCCCTGCTCAGTGGGGAACCTGCTTCTCCCTTTCCCTTTCCCTCTGCCTCTCCCCCCCTGCTTGTACTCTCTCTCTCTCAAACAAATAAATAAAATTTAAAAAAATTCTAAGCTTCCTGCTTGATGAACTTTTGCAAATTGAACACAGCCACGTAACCAACACTCAGGTGGAGAATCATTCACTAGCACTTTGGAATGTTACATTGTGCTCTTGCCAGTTACCGCCCACCTGTGCCACCAAGAGTAACCCCCACACCAGTTTCTAACACCATAGATTTGTTTCCCCTGCTTTTGAACTTCATGTACGGGAAACCATTCAGTATGTACACTTTTTGTCCAGTTTCTTCCCTTCAGGGTTACGTTTGTGAGACTCATTTGCCGTGTCTGAGTAGCCATAGCGCCTTCTCTCTCATGACTTTGTCATAGTTCATTGTGTGACTATACCTCAAGTTATGGCTGCATTCTACTGTTGAATTTTCCAGATTTGTGCTACCACATATGTTGCTATGAATATTTGCTGATGAACAGAATATCTGGGTCATAGAGTTCGCGTGTGTTCCGTGTTATTAGATAACGCCAAAAAATTCTCAATAGTTCTTGAATCAGCTTCTACTCCCGCCAGCTACTCCCGCCAGCAATGCACCAGACTTCCATTTGCTCCTCATCCTCGCCCACACTTGGTATTCTCCGTCTTGTCATTTTAGCCACATTGCTGGATGTATGGTGGGATTTGCATTTGTGGTTTTTACTTTTTAAAAAATATCTAATTGTTTAAAATTTTTATTTATTTATTTGAGAGAGAGAGAGAGAGAGAGAGAGAGAGAAAGAGAGAGAGCACAGCAGGGGGGAGAGGGAGAAGCAGGCTCTCTGCTGAGCAGGGAGCCTGATGCGGGGCTTGATCCTGGGACCCTGGGATCATGACCTGAGTCAAAGGCAGACGCTTAACTGACTGAGTCACCCAGGCGCACCTGGTTTTTACTTTTCTAAAGAATTTATTTATTTATTTATTTATTTATTTATTTATTTATTTATGAATGAGAGAAAGTGCATGGGCAGGGGGAGGGGCAGAGGGAAATGGAGAAAGAATCTCAAGCAGACTTCGTGCTGAGCATGGAGCCTGACATGGGCTCGATCTCATGACCCTGAGATCACGCCCTGAGCTGAAATCAAGTCTGGTGCCCAACTGACTGAGCCACCCAGGCTCCTGTGGTTTTTAGTTTTTTGTATTTCTCTGATGACTAATGAAATTGAACCCCTTTTCTTATGTTTATAAGGTATTTGAAGATCCTCTTTAAAAATTATTATTATTAATTATTATTTTCAAGTTGGCTCTATGCACAATGTGGGGCTCGAACTCACAACCCTGAGATCAAGGGCCACATGCTCTACCAACTGAGCCAGCCAGGAGCCCCTGGATGTCTTCTTTTTATGAAATGCTTATTCAACTCTTTTGCCTTTTTTTCTACTGGTTTTCTGTCTTTTTCTTATTGGTATGTAGGAAATATAATCTCCTAGATATGAGTCTTTGGGTGGGTATATATCCTACAAATACCTTTTTCCACCCTGTGACTTCTCTTCATTCCCTTCGAAGTGTCTTTTGATGAATAGAAGCTCTTAATTTTATTATTATTTTTTTAATGTTTTTAAATTATATTATGTTAGTCACCATTCAGTACATCCCTGGTTTTTGATGCAAAGTTCGATGATTCATTAGTTGTATATAACACCCAGTGCACCATGCAATACGTGCCCTCCCCACCACCTAGAAGCTCTTAATTTTAATATCAGTTTATCAATTTTATCTTTCACAATAAAGTGCTTTTTGAGTCCCTTTTAAAGAAATCTTTGCCTATCCTAATGTTATGAAGATATTCTGCTTTTTTCTCACTTTATGGTCTTTTCTCTCACATTTGTATCTACAATCCATCTGGAGTTGATTTTTGTGTATGCTGTGAGGTAGGGGTCAAGATTCATTTTAAAAATGTGGGCTAGCACCATCTTGACCTCTGACCCCATCCACTCCCAGTGAAAGACCCACTTTAATCAAGAGGGGCTTTTGTGTCCAAATGTGTCCTTTGACAGCCAAATTCAGAAGCAGACCTCTGGGCCTCTGTGAAGGGGCCAGGGCAGAGCTCTCAACGTGGGAGATCCTGAAATTTGCTTGGTCCACCTCTTCCAAGGGAAGTGACTGGACCATGAGGAAAAGGGGACACAGGGACAGAGACATGAAGTATGTTCCCCTTCCTCCACCCCTTTCAGCTGGGATTCTATCACCACTGAACCCTTGTGAGATTTAGAGATGCCCAGGGGAGCCCTAACTCCAGTGTTCCAATTCAGAAGCTTGGGACTTTCTGCTTTTTCCGCCCACATTTATTCACTCAACAGATGTCTGGTTGCCTACTCTGTACTGGCCAGTGGTCACTGGGGATACGACAGTGGACAAAATGGACCACAGATCCTGCTCTCGTGGACCTTACATTCCAGCGGAGGGAGAAAGGCAATGAAAATATAAATAAGTAAAATACATAAGGAAAAGTATGAAGGAAGATGATAATTGCTATGGGAAAAATAAAGCAGGACAGAGGGACTGCAAGTGCTGGGTGGCTAATTTTAAGTTGGATGGTCAGTTGAGGAAGGCATTCTTTTTTTTTTAAAGATTTTTTAAAATTTATTTATGTGACAGACAGTCAGCGAGAGAGGGAACACAGCAGGGGGAGTGGGAGAGGAAGAAGCAGGCTCCCAGTGGAGGAGCCCGATGTGGGACTCGATCCCGGAACGCCAGGATCACACCCTGAGCCGAAGGCAGACGCTTAACGACTGCGCTACCGAGGCACCCCCGAGGAAGGCATTCTTGAGAAGGTGATATTTGAGCAGAGACCCAGAGAGCCATGCAGACATGGGGTGGAGGGGAGCATTCTCAGTAGAAGGGACAGTAAATATAAGGTCCCAGAGGAAGGAAATGGTTGCACAGGTAATGGAAGAGCCAAGAAGCCAAAAGGTATCTTGAAGCAATTTAGTAGAAGCCACTACCAGCCCTAGAGAGACAAAAGGAGGAAGTGGTGTTTTTGGAACCCAGGGAGGGGGTCACCCAGCAGAAGCTGCCACGAGGGTGGGTCTGTAGGTGAGGAGCTGGAGCCATGGAGGAGATGTGGCTGGAGACAATACAGGGGGTAGAAATACTCCGGTTTCCCTCTTCCTCCTTCCTTCCAATCTCCCATCATTGCCTCCTCTTGGCAGAACCTGGCCAGCAGCCAGCTGATAGAGTTGCTGGTTGAAGCAGCTTAGGGAGCAGCCCCCAAGATACAGAGCAGTGCAAGGGAGATGAGAACTGCCTGTGAAAGTGGACCTTCCAACAGCGAAATACCTCTTCACACCTACTGAAGAGCTACAATGAAAAAGACCAATCAAACCAATTGTTGGTAAGGAGAGGGAGTACCTGGAACTCTCTTCCATTGCTCATGATGCGTATGAGAGTAAAAGTACTTTGAAAACTGCTTGGTG
This sequence comes from Ursus maritimus, assembly GCF_017311325.1. NCBI lineage: Eukaryota > Metazoa > Chordata > Mammalia > Carnivora > Ursidae > Ursus > Ursus maritimus. The sequence goes on along the minus strand of NW_024425452.1, from coordinate 1,267,310 downwards.
GTCTCTAATAGAGTAGGATAGACACCTATCTATGACCCAGCAATTCTACTCCCAGGGACATACCCAAAGAGAAAAGAGAACATTTGTCCACAAGAAAGACTTGGCCTAGAATGTGACCAGCAGCACTGTGGGTTTTAGCCAAAACACTGGAAACACCCCAAAATGTTCACCGACAGCAAAATGGATTAAATTGTGGCTAATTCATATGATGGAATATGCATTATGATAAAAACAAACCACTGTAGGTGCAGCAACATGGATGACTCTCCGAAACGTTATGCTGAGTGCGATAGGCCAGACATGACTGAGAACAAATTGTGTGACTCCGTGTGTATCAAGTACAAAGGCAGGCAGAACTGATCTCTGGTGATGAGAGAGGATGGCCTGGCAAGGGGCACCAGGGAAACTTTCTGGGATGACGGAAAGGCTCTCAACCTTGATCTGGGTGTTGATAACACAGATACATTTGACAAAACTCATCAGCTGGGCTCTTAGGATCTGTGTATTTCCTACTCCGTGAAAACGACACCTTAATAAAGGAAGAAAATGGAACACAAATGAAAGACTTAGACCTTTGTCTCCCTTCCTCTGCCACCAGCCCAGTTCGGGGGCTCCTCACGGGGCTGTGGCTGTCTCATCCCTCAGCTGTCTGCCATCTGCGGCCCCCAGGCTCCCCCCACCCCCACTGTGCAACAGGGACAGATCCATCTGGCCAGAGCAGCTGTGCGGGACAGCAAGTAGCTCTGGACCTGGGGCCCAGGGTGCCCAGGTTAATCTCAGCCCCACCTCGTCCCAGCTGTGTCATTTAGTTGAGCCATATTACTTCTCCAAGTCCCCTTTTGTCATCTGAGAAATGGGCTACCTACTCCTCCTTCAGAGGATTGTTGGGGAAATGCAGATGAGCTAGCATCAGGGAAAGAGCTTCTGGAAACAGGAATTCAGCAACCGTACGGTACTGCTCATACCGCTCAACCACAGGTGACCCTGCACAACATGGGCTTGAAAACCCGGGTATGACCCGCAAACTTAATTACTGATAAGCCTACTATTGACCAGAAGCCTTACCAGTAACACAGTCGATTAATGCATACTCTTTATATGTATTGTACACTGTATTCTTAATAAAGCAATCTAGAGGAAAGAAAATCTCAAGAAAATCACTAGGAAGGAAAAATACACTTATACAACTGTACTGTGTTGAAAAAAATCTGCATTTAAATGGATCTGTGCAGTTCAAACTTGTGTTGTTCAAGGGTCAACTGTATTTAAGAACTTTCCATGGCTATTGCACAGCACTGAGGCAGATTGGATCATTGGTCCAATTCTTTCCTCCTGGTAATAGGATTCTACAGCCATACTCTGTGTCACGTGACTCCACTTTCCCACCGCACCGATGGCGGGCTTGGTCACCTGACTTCGAATGGCATGTCAGTGGATGTGAGCAGAGCGCAGGATTAAAAATGTTTGCACTGTTTGACTTGGTCTCTTGAGCCCCTGTGATTGCCGTGCTGGCCCAAGGAGAACGTGGAGTAGTCTTGAGCCCAGCCCACAGTCTGCGAGTCAGAAAAGCAAAGCCTTGTTGTAAACGATGAAGTGTTCGTGATCTGCGAGGCAGCGTGTCTGCGGTAATGGCGGACTAATGCACACCCACCAGGTCATCCCTACGAAGTCTCCACTCATTTACCTCTCCAGCCCCATTTCCAGCAACTCAGCTCCAGCCAAGCCAATCCGTTCAACATCCCATGAAACACAGCATTCCCTGCCGCCCCCACGTGCCTCACTTACTGTGCTGTTTTCCTTCCCTGTCCTTCCTCTCTGCTGAATGCCAAAGGTTTTCCCCCTCTGCTGTTCCAGTCTCCATGAGTCTATCCCAGCCATGCCTATCCTTCAAAAGACAATGGGAGTACCACCTCCCTTTGGACGTTTTCCTTCACTGCCCGTCCCACGAGCCCCAGAGCACCCTCCCTCTGCGGAGCCCCTGCAGCCCTGCCGGTCCACGTCCTTCATGGGATGCTGACCACCACCATCGGCCTCATCTTTCCAAATGAAAGCACCGTCCTTCATCTGCCTGTGGCTTAGGGGTCTCCTGGTGAGCGTGGAATTGCGCTTGGGGAGATGCCTGCTGGTGAAGGAAGAAATCAATCAACGAGAGCCTCTATATGACTTGCCGCCGAACCCCAACTTCCGAGTTCTGATTTACAAGTGCAATTTCAGGCCCAGTCCAGTTGGGGTGGTGAAAAGGCGGCAAGGCGGGAGAGAGTGCCTCTGCCCCATGGGGTCAAGCAGAGGAGAGGGCGCTGGTTCTAACTCTGCTCTTCTCCCTCCCTGTCCCTATCTCGTTCCTATCTGTGGCTCTATCTCGCTCACCCGCTGTAATGACTTCCCAGATGGCGAACGAGCAACCGCACTGCTGTAATCTAGACTGTCTTACCTATCTCGGTTTTCATCTTAGTGTGAGCACCGATGCCTTGCGCTTGCTGCCCAATACGTATTCCATGTCCGATGGCATGAAGCACAGGCTCTGCTCAGGAGCGACTGGAAGATGATTTTATACTCCGCAGTTGGGGGTCCAGTATTCCTGAGGTCAGAGACATTTAAAAACTCCAACACCAACTATTTTGGGTTTAGGGTGATGAGGACAGAGACCAGCAGTCTTTGGAAAGCTAAGGGGCCAATCAGCAGAACTCTGCTGTTTGAAGGGGCCTTTCGAGTGGGTAAGGGGGCATGTGTTAGAAAGTCCCTCTTCAAAAAGTTCCTCATACTCACATATCCACCAAATGACAAAAACTTTGGGTTGAAAGGCCCCTTTTTTGGGGAGCCTGGGTGGCGCAGTCGTTAAGCGTCTGCCTTCGGCTCAGGGCGTGATCCCGACGTTCTGGGATCGAGCCCCGTGTCAGGCTCCTCCACTGGGAGCCTGCTTCTTCCTCTCCCACTCCACCTGCTTGTGTTCCCTCTCTCGCTGGCTGTCTCTATCTTTGTCAAATAAATAAATAAAATCTAAAAAAAAAAAAAAAGAAAGAAAGAAAGAAAGGCTCCTCTTTTACAACTCAGGCAATTGTTTGCAGAGATGCGCTCGCCCGCCCGAGCGCCCAAGAACTTGGCTGGGTGATATTCTAGGCAACAGACGGAGGAGAAGAACATTTGCTCAAGGTCAAAGTCCCAGAGCTGGGCTGATAGCAGAGTGCGATTTCCAATCTAGGTCCAGAGACAGGCCACAGAAAGGCAAGTGTGGGGGGCGTGGGTTTCAAGACAAAGGTTCCTCATTCTGTACTTTCAGCTGAGACCCTGGGGCGTAGAGAGGTTAGGAGTATCTCGAGCTTCCCTGAAGATTCCTAGGCCTCATGGTGGCAGGAAGCGGTAGGTGAGAGAGACTGAGTCCAGGGCCTGGCTGTGAGTGCCCTGTAGCATGGCGCTGGGGAAGGGGGGAGGCCAGGAAGAGAGGCCAGAAAAGGAGTGTGGGGAGATGGGGCCCGAGAAAGAGTCTCGGCATAGATGCACTTCCAGCCTGCTCTGCGGGGAAGGCCCAGGTTCCCCCAGGGCTTGGTGGCAGGGCTCCAGGAGTCAGCCTTCTGTGTGAGATGCAACTGGGCTGGGATAGAGGAGGAGGAGGAGACAAGTGCTGAATTAAGGAGTCGTAACTCCCAGGGAGTGAGCCGGCTGCTCTGCGGGGCCCACCTGAGCCCCACATCTTCAGGATTTATGCAGTTGCCATGCCTTCTTGGGGCCCTGCCTCCTAACGCACGTCATGGGATTATTTATTCTGCTAGCATCGGCTGACAGGGCTGAACTCAACTCTAGCTCGCCCAGAGCGCACAGAGGAATGAGCAGGGGGCTGGGGACAGGGCAAGAGGACAGTGAGTGGGGACAGACAGACAGACAGACACAGACCAAAATGGCCCATAAGTCCACCCCCTCCACCACAACACCAGCCAGTGAGTCCCAAGCTAGACCCAAGCACCCAGTCCCTGGAACGCCTAGGGGAATTGTGGAGGTTATTTTAAGGTTGTGTCCACATCCTTGTCTCCCCGTCCCCAACCAACAGACAGACAGAACAACAAACAGATCAGAGGCCCCAACTGTTCTCATGAAGAGGCAGACCCCCTCCTCCCTTCCCCCATCCCCGGATTCTTCCCATCCAAATTCTTCCAGGCAGGGCCCCATGCTTCTGTTCACCTCATCCAAAGGGGGAGAACCCTGTTATCCGTTCTGGAAAACTGCTTTCCCCAGTTACTTTTTCCCACCCCATTTTGCAGGAATGCACCAGCGGGGCCTTGGATAGGATGGGATGGGGCACTGGCTGGCCAGGTGAGCCCCAGTGCATCCCAGCCGAGACCTACATCCTGATCATTTGGGTCAGAGATCCCAAGTGGACCATTTTATTTTTTGCTGTGGGCTGATCCGTGGCCTCTGTATGAGATCCATCCAGAAACACTCAATTCTGGTTTTTGCAGAGAAGGAAACATTACAGAGTAGGGAAGAGGCTAAAGCAGGATATAAGAGGTCCGTAATGGGAGTGGCCTTCTGTGTGTGCCAGGCCCCACGGGGGGGAGCCGCAGAAACAGAACTGTAAGACTGCTTTCGTCGCAAATGTTACTGTGTGGTTATCCCGGGCCAGGCACCATCCCAGGCACTGCACAGTGACAGAGGGACCTAACCGCCTGGTCTGGCCCTCTGGGAGCTTCAACTCTAGTTGGGGGAGACAAAGGAGGGGGGAGGCATGGCTGGAGCAGAGTGGGGAGGGAAGAGGGGCCCTAGACAGAGACGGAGATGCATAGTGGGCCTTGTAGGCTCTTACCAGTTCAGACTTTATTTTAAACACAATGGAAATGGCAGGCCAGAGGGTTCCTGGAATCCCCAGTTTTGTAGAGGGTGGAAGGGAACATCTGAAATGTAGGGGCCACAAGAGGCCTCTTATGAGCTAGGGCTCCTGTGAAGGGTACCGTGTCTTACTTAGGGGGTGGGGGGACAGGGACTCTCCCTGTTAGTCTCAGTCAAGGGGCTCAAAGGCAGCCTGTAGGCTTGGTCAGGCTTCCCCTCTCCCCCCCCTTCTCTAGTCACTGACTCCCCACTTCCCGCCATCTTTCCACACTCCCCATCTGGCCTTCCAGGTGTCAGGCAGCCTCTGCCTCCCCATCTGACTCAGGTCAGGGCCTTAGGAGTTCTGGATCAGGGCTTTTAGGCCCTTTGGACACCCCTACAGCAAAGGCAGACCAGGGCATAACCAAGACATGACCCCAAGGATCATGAGCCAGCCGAGCCCTGGTCTGAGGATGGGAGCCCTATCCGCCATCTGGCAGCCCTGCACCTCGGCCTCCTCCCACCCACAATCTCCCCAGTTGCTTTAGGCCACCCCGCCTTCTTTATCCCCAGTGCAGGCTGGACATACTCAGCCAGAGCTGTGAGCTGCAAGAGAGACCAAAGAGGCTCATCAGACCATCTATCAATCCATCCATAGATCAATTAACCAGAGGGGCAGGGACAAAGCTCCAATTCAGAGGTTCACTAATTTGGAGAATTTGTGGATGTTTAATCCAAACTCTTTCTTCTTCCGTTGGGAAAAGTGTTCTTCAGGGATCTCTTTGGTGGTTTTTGGTGTTTTCCCATGGAGAAGGGGCAGGAGGCAGGGTCTTGTAGCTTGATCATCTGGGGTGGGGGCTGGTGCATGAATGGGAAGTTGGGGGAGTCTCTGCCTTCTTCCTTATCCTTAACTCTCTTCTTTCATTTCAAATGGTGGGGGCAGGGAGAGGGGCAGGTCCTCCAGCCAGGCCCTAAGTGCTGGTGTCTGGAGGACCCTGGGAGCCCTTGGAGGGTAAGAGAAGTCCCAACCTGCCTCATCTCTGCAACTTTATCCCTTGGTCAGTCTGTCTGTCTGTCTGTCTCTCCTGACTCCATTTCTCCATTTTCTAAGCATCTTCTCCAGTCCCCAAAGGATCAGAGCAGGAAGGGAAAGTGAAGTCATCATTGCTCCCCGGGTTCCAGGAAGCCCCAGCAGCGACCAGCGGCCAGACCAGCGGCCAATATCTGAAGGTGGAGCAGGGACCCAGGTGTCCCAGGGCTCCACCCTGAGCCTTTTTTGGGGCCTACTCCAGCGTCAACCACCCCCACTGTCCTGACCAAAGCTGGCAGGACACCTCTATGAAAGCCCTCTGCAAAAGCCTGGCGAGGTTTCTGTCCCAACCCTCCCGCTTGGGTCCACGCAGCTGCCCTTTCGCCCAGGCTTGGGCCTCGTTGCTGGTCCTCCTCCCCACCGCCCCCAAGCTCTTCTGCCTTCTTTTGTCCTCTCCTCTGCATGGATGCCTACGCCCCTGTCCTGACCCCCTTGTGGAGGGACTCACGCTGCAGGTTGAGGAACTGGCCGGCTCTGGAGCCTGGGACACCGCGGGGCATTTTCCGTCCGCGAGGCCCTGTGCCCTGGCCTTGAACTACCTGGCCCAGCGCCCGGCCCCACTTGCTGGACACTGCGTTGTGTCCCCGTGCCCTGCCGGCTACACCGCTCTGGCCTTGCTTGCCCCCTTGCTTGCCGTGTGGCGTTCGCGGGAACCTGGCCTCTCCAGGTTAGGAAGGGGGGGCGCTACCGCCCGCCTGAACTGGGAAGGAGCGGAAGATTGTGGGGAGAGAAATGCTTGGCGCTCTGTGCCTTCTAAGCTGGGTCTGCAAATCCTCCGAGGTCGGGATGTGCTTGGGCAATGCAGGCTGCACCTTGCGCTGGCGCTGAGGGTGCTCGGAGGCAGTTGTGCCAGAGTGCGCGAGCACCCCCCTTCCCCCAGGCCACTAACTCGGGGGCGCTCTCACTTTTCTCCTGCTGTCGTGGGAGTCCTTCTTTCCCAGTGCCTCCTCCTGCTTCCCCACCCTCTCTTGCTGTCAGCGCCTAACTGCTTTCTTTGTCTGTCTGTCTGTCTGTCTCTCTGTCACCGTCTCTCTCCCTCACTTGGGGTGTTTATTTAATTGTTTTCCTGAGCTCCGTGGCGGGCTCCCCTTGCCGTCAAACTCTGCCATCCTCACTCTGCCTGTGTAATTTAAAGCTAGAGTTAAATTATGACTTCTCCGGACCTGTTGTGGCACCCACGCCTGAGCCTAATTAAATGATCACATCCATTCTGAAGGCAGCTCTCTTCTCCCCTCCAACGTTAATTACAACATAAGAGGCTTTAATGGCCCGCCTCACCTCCAGCTCCTGGAAAGAAAGGTCAGGCGATTAATTTTCGTCATTAATCTTTTCCCAATGTGGACACTGTGCTGTCACCGGAGCCTATTAAACCCCCTTTGTCCCCCCTTCCAGCCTCCATCGCCCCTCACCCCCTCCTCCCTGAGTGACTGCAGAGAAGGAAAATATTTAAGAATCACTTTGTCTCTCTGACTTTCTTCCCCCCCTTTCCTGGAGACAGCTTCTCCTTGGGGGAGGGGTAAGGGGGGGCATCAAGTTCATTTCCCAGAGACCTCGGACCGCACCTCTGAAGACCGTTCACCTCTAACATGTTACGAATCCCAGAGTCAGGCTGGGAAGCAGAAAGGCTGGGTCTGTGGCATTCCATCACTCCTGGTAGGGGTGGCTGTGGCATTTGTGTGGGGTACAGAGATGAGGACAGGGCTGTCGCTTGTCCATTCTTGCACTTGGACCTTCATAATAAAAAACAATAAGAAATGTGTGGACACCTAGGGTCCCGTGGTCTAGAATGGACAATTTTTTCTGCGGTGATCCGGAAGCCACTCTTCCTTTACTCAGCCCTCCGTCTTCCTTCGGCCCCATTCGCTGGGGGAGAACCTAGATTTCGGCAGCGCAGGGGGCTGAGGAATGGCCAGCTGCTCCCTCTGGGGATGCTGATGCCAGACCCATCCCTTAGAAACTGGATGTTCCCCAGCAGTGGGGGGTGGTACAGGGCTCAGTGAGGAGGACCGAGTGGGGAGGACTAACTGCGAGGCGGAGGGGGCCCTGGAGGCCAGGGGACAGAGGACACCCTGAGAATGTGCTTTCCCAGCCCCCCGAATTCCAGCAGGAGGCCAAAAAGGGGGAGAGGAGGAGTGTGAATAGGCTCTCTGCAGACAGCTTTTCTACCAATCCCAGAATTTATTTGATTTAAAACTCTAATCTAGAAGAGAGTCCCTGGGAAGCCGATGGTGAGGCTTGGTCAGGAGGTGCTGAGAACTGGCGGGAAGCGTGCAGGTGTGAGACAGCCAAAACCACCTGCTCTGTTGCTGCTCTCTGCGGGGGAGGGGGTAGGGGGGATGGTGGGGGGGTGTCCCAGGGGCTGGCCAGTGGGGTAAGCATGATTAAGTGACAGGACTGGAGAGGTGGGGTTTGTAGGAGGGTGAGAATCCAAGCACTTGACTTCGTCCGCTCTGATTTGCAACACGCCTTACCCCCAGCAGTCAGTGTCCTGCCCCTGCAGTGCTCCCTGGCACGCGTGGTCACATGGGCTCTCCAAGGAGATGGAGCCACACATCTCTCCTTGTCTGAGGAGATCCGAGAATCCCTGAGGGTGGCCCTGCTTGGAACACAGACCCATCACCTCAAGGAAAGCTGGATTAACCATCTTCCAAACCCCAGAAACCCAGGGCTGCAGTGATATCTAGAAGTTCTGGCCTCAGGTAGAAAGATGCTAAGTGCGGGGGAGTGGAAGCCGTTGGGACCCTGAAGGGAGCAAAGGAGAGCTTGGCCATAGCATTCACTGACCCTAGGTGCCCAGTGATGGAGTTAGGAGAGGCCCTTTTAGGAATCCAGCCAAACCTCTGCAAGGCCTCCTGGTTCCGTACTGGGGCAGGGGGAAGATGGGGAATCCGGTTTGCAAAGGGGACTTGGAAGACTCCACCGGTGATCAGGACTGTCTTGTGTCCAGCCAGGCTGGTTGTGCCTGAATCACTGGTTTTTGGAAAGAAGAAACTTCGAGGAAACTCAAGAGGAGTTGGCCAGGACCCAGGAGGTTTGGATTCCTCTGACATAGGGCTTGTTTTGAGGAAAGTGTCCCCTCTCCCCTCCACCGGCCCAAACCTGGCTCCTGCGGGCATCGGCCACAAGGTAGGTGGCTGCCTCTTCCTGTGGCCCGGGAGCAAACCTCCCCATTTGGAGTCAGCCCCTCCCCTGACGCCCCCCACCCCCAACTCCACCCCAAGGACATTGGGGACATCACGTCCACAGAGCCCTGCACAGCCGGATAATAATAATTAATAACCATTAGGAACAATAAGGAGAATACCAGTGCCCAGTCAGCCCAACGTGCAGCCTCGGCTTTTTCCTTTCTCCCTTTTTTTTTTTTTTTTTTTACTTTAATGAAAACAATGATTTGACTTTGAAGAAAGTGACTTTTTTAAAGTGAAAGCTGGATTGAGTTCCTCATCCGCGCCCCCTCCCCTTGCCATCCCCCTTCCCTTCAGAGCTCCTCCTCCCATCTTGCCCCCCCATTTTTCTCTCTCCCTTTTTTCTTTTTCTTTTAATACTCTGCGTTCTATCATGCAAATCCCCTTTCAAATTATGAGAGTATTAGAGCCATCAACGGTAATGTCACCGCCACAAAATGAGAGTGGGGACTTAAGCACCTAACGAACAATGAAATGTGCGAGCCCTGGGACAGGACAATTAAGAACTGGGCTTAGCCAGCCAGGGAAATTTATTGCTATCAAATCCATATTTCTATTTTCCCCCTGAACAGTAACCTATTTGAATATGATTAAAGGGTTTCATTACGGCAGAGAGAAAGGCCCGTGTCCCGCGGTTCCTGGTGAGCTCACAAACACAGGCTTGGAGCCAGGGTGCCCCTGTGAGGATATGGGTGGGGGCAGTGGAGGGGAGGTCGTGGAGGACCCAGGGGTCCAGAAATCCAACATTAAGGGGCTGGCTCCAGGTATAGAGGGTCTGGTGGAGGAGGTGGTTGGTTAGAAACGATATCTGAGAGTCTCTGGTTCTCTGATTCTTTGCAGAAGGTACCAGAAGGTTCTTTAGCAGATGGGGAGACTGAGGCACTAAGAGGTTAAGCAACTTAGTGAAGGCCACTCAAATTAGTGAGAGTGGTAGATCAGGATTGGGTCCCAAGCCGGCGCTCATTTCCCTCTGCTCCTTGCCTCCCTCCCTCCCTCTTCCCCTAGCGCATTGCCCCCCTCTCCCCTCCCCCTTCAGTCCCATAAAGATACACTAGAAACAGGAGAAGCCATCGGGGCTGGGGACGATTTACAGTCTGGGTGTGGAGATGAGCCCAGACAGAGGAGGCCGAGAGCAGCACGGCCCAGTGTCAAGGAGAGAGATGGCCATGCCCAGTTCTGAAGGGGTTCAGGACAGGTTCAGAGGGGCTGCTGTGGCCTGGAGTAGCGGCAGAAGTCTCTGCTATAACACAAACAGATGGCAAAGGATTTTTCTCCCCTAGAAGTCTGCACATTATCACTCTGCTCCGCTGTAGAAACTTAATAAGATCCGGCCGTTGCTCCTTCCTGCTTTCTCAGCTGCACCTAAACCAGTAAGGATCACGAGAGCGCTGCCAATGATAACCGCACGGCCCCGGGGTAGCGCTTTAGTTGCAAAGAACTTTCACACCCCTGTTCTTGTCAGATCCTCAGAATGACCCTTTAAAGGTGGGCAGGGCCGATGGGAGAGACCCACAGAGGTTAAACAACTTGTCCAAAGTCACACAGGTAACCAGTGACAGAGCTGGGATAGGAGCCCGGGGTGGTCTGGCTCTACCGTCCATGTTCACACACGTGTGACGTCTGCTGGGGGCAGGGGTGCTGCACACACTTTGGCCCAGCAAGCTGCTCCCTGTCCCCCACTTGTGGCAGCTGCCTTCTTGCTGGAAGCCCTGAGGAAAAGAACAGCGGCCTAGCCAGACAGATCAGCTGTATCAACCCCGGCGGTGGGAGGGTGACAGATGTCGTGCGGGATACCCTCACGTGCAACACACGCTCACAGCAGCTCAGAGACAATCGGACAGGACAGGCGGTCATTAAGTGCTCAGCTGTGTGGTCCTGAGCCTTCGAGACTGCAGGATCTGGAGGAAGAGTGCCGGCCTTCCAAATGGGCCCTGGACATGAGGGAAAGGCCCGGGAGGGGGTGGCTCGCAGGGGCCGAGGGGGCCGAGGAGGAACAGGCTGGAGCTTCTCCAGCCTTTGGCTTCCTGACTCTGACGCTGCCCCTTCTCCCCTCTGGGACAGCCTACGGCTTTGTACCTGGAACTTCGGGAGACTGCAGTCTGGCACCCTGGGGAGCTGGATGGAGTGGCATTACTCACACTTGGATCTGCTCTGGCCATCTTGGTGCACCTGAAGCCGGGGCCTCACCGGGGCAGGGCGGGTGGCACGTGAGGGGTTGGCCAAGGAGGGGAGATGATCCCTTCTGGGATCCAGCAGCACCATTCCAGAGCCTTCTTCTCCTCCTTCCCTGTCCATCTTGGAGTAGCTTCCCCCATTGGCAACCGCCTCCCACTAGACTCTCCAGAGTCTGTTTCTTCTGTCGCCCACTCTTCCAACACCACCCTTGCATCCTTCTGCTCAACAGACACCTACCAACATGGGCTGGGGGTATAAAGCTATTGTCCGCAGCGTCCTTGTGGTCAAGGAGCTCCCGTCTCTTGGAGAAATGGGCATGCACGCAGTGAAGAATCATGACCCGAGGGCTGAGGGATGGATTCCAACTGGGCACAACCACCCTCTAAGGCGGGCGGGGCAGACATTGTCCCCACTCGAGAGATGAGCAAACCGAGGCTCCGAGAGCTTAACTAAATGGCCCCAGAACCAAAACCCTGCCACTGGCCAGGCTGTGTGGCATTTCTGTGCCTCCCTGCTTCCTTTTAGCCCTTCCTTCCTTAAAATTGTCTAATCTTAATATTCGCTTTTGACCTCTACTCTTCTACCCACTGAAGGGCGTTGCTTGAAATAATGAGCCCATACACTAACCAGAATGGATGCCCTGGTCAGAGCACTGGAGCAGGGTCCCCAGGCTCCCTGCTGGGTTGGGTGCTAATATTTAGTTGCTGAATCTTGGGGAGGTCCAGCAAATCCCAGGACAGTGTCCAGGATGGTGGGGAGTGGAGCATTCCATGGACTAGGGACAATGACTATTAACTAACCAGTACAGAAATTTTAACAACCAGCATAGACACACTGATATTCATAGCACCTAACTATTAGCATGACATCCATTCGTCTGACCATCCATCCATCCATCCATCCATGAACCCCATCCATTCCTAAACCCATTCCACTGCAGCCCCACCTACTGGTATGCTCTGGGCACCGTAGGGCACATCTGTGAAGTAGAAGACAAGCTTCCTTCTCTCTAGGAGCTTATACCTGACTTGGGGAGCCAGGATAGACCCCCTGGAATGTTCAACAGCCCAAGAGGTGTCGCAGGGCCTCACGGGATGGTTGCCTGGGGGGTGCTACGTGCTTTAAGGGTCTAGAGCAGACAAAGATCATGTGGTGGGGAAGGCCAGGGAGGCTGCCGGAGCGGCACAGCAAGGCTTTGAGCAAATGAGGATAAATCTCCCAGCTTCTCCTTAGCCCAGCCCCTGGGGGCATCACGTGCTCCTCTCCATCCCCACTGTCCAAGTCTGAATTTTGGTTTGCTGTCGGCCTGCCTATGCTCTGGCTCAGAAACTACAGAGCAAGGGCTCAGATGCTGCTGGCTTCCACCCTGACCTCTCCAGTGGGCCCATTGCCTCCTGCAGGAAAGGAGCCAGCCTGCAGTTGGGTTCCCACAGCCGCTCCCCCCTTTTCCTCCCCCTCTCTTTCCTTCCTGGGGCTGTCAGTTTAATGGACAGGTGTTTAATTCCAGCCTGTCAGGCGCCTGGAAATGCCAGCATCACTGCACATCAGTTTGCGGAGTTTGCTCTTAAAAGAACAGCGAGAAGCTGAACTCTGCTATCTGCCACTCGGCCCTCTCTCTTTGTCTCCATCTCATCGGGCAAATGTGCCTGCACCCTTCTTCCTGATGCTTTCCACCAGGGCGGCTGAGCTCAGGGAGCCCGGCAGAGGATGCAAAGAGCTTCTCCAAGGGCCTCCGAGGGAGAGCGGGTTCCCAAGTGCTAGGTGTCATCAATTATGTCCCTGGCACGTGCTGGGCCTGCTTTTTAACTATTAAAATCATGTAATAGCTAAAGCACGCGGCTCCTGCAGCCCCGGGGCAGAGCGGCAGCTGGCAGGTTCCCCGGGCTACATCAGCTGCTTCTCTTCTCTGTACCAGAGCAGCTCACGCAAGAGCCAGGAACTGTACGCTCATCTCTGGCCTGGAAGACACACGGAAGCATCACCAGGCATCAGCCCAGAGAGCTCCGGAGCCTTGGACACGGGGTCACGGCAGGGTCCAGAGTTCACTGTGTAATGCTACCCCCAGCAGCACTTGCCACACAGCTCCTCCCTCAGGCTTTGGCAAGGTGTCAGGGCTGGGAGAAGGACAGGCCAGAGATCGGGAAAGGAGGACCTATCTTCGGCGGGTAGGGATGAAGCTTGAGGCACTGGGTCAGAAGTGGGGGCCTCTGGGACCTGTCAACTGCCCAGCGGATGGAGCTGGACAGCCCAGTTCAGGGAGCAAAGGCATTGAGTGGCATCTCGGAGGGCTGTTGGGCTCACGCTGGCACATAGCTTCCCCTCTGCTTCTCCTGCCCACCATGCCCACTTCCCTCCTTGCTTATCTATCTCTTTTTGCTTTGACACCTTCTACCTGTCCCCCCACCAGACCTCCACCCACCCACATAACCCAACGAGGCATCACGGTTCCTAACGAAACGGAACCACTGCCAGATGAAATATATTACTATTAAATACTTAATTCTTCTAGTGAGCAGAGAGCAGGCAGTATGAATACGATTATTAAAGAAAATTACTTTGGCTGATCAGATATTTCTGCATACTAATTTCTGACCCCTCTTCCCTCACTCCCGCTTCTCGTCCCTCAGAGACCAGGACAGATAAAATTCCATCACAAATAGCTGATTACCGAGGCTTGTATTAAAAATCACATTTTCCCCCTGCCTCTCTCTCTTTTGCCTTCTCTATGCTGATGTCCTTGCTGGAGAAGGGGTGTCCCTAGACAGCAGCAACCACTGGACAACATCCAGAGAGACCCTATTCTCTCCTCCTCCTTTCTCTCCACATTTTCTTCAAGATCAGCACAACCGCTATTCCAACCAGTTCCCTACTCGGGCAGAAGACCCTGCAAGCACGAAAGACCCTGCTTTCAGCCTCTCAAACCCTGCTCCAGGGTTCTGTGCTTAAGAACACAGTGGAAATGCCCATCAACCAAGATGGCTGACTTTGCCCCTAGTGGAGATGTCCTGCTCTTAGATGACAGGAAGTGTGATCAGAGGCCCTGCCCCACAGGGTAGGGACTTCCTCACTTCAGAGCTTCCTGATTGGTTGAGCTTTAGGCCTCTTTGTAAACACCTGGGGAGTACAGGAGGCGGGGAATTCATTGGTTCCCTTGTCAAAGCCCGCAAACTTTATGTGCGTATAGATGTATGTATGTATTTCCAATGTCTAAGTCAAAATTACACTTGAACATTCTATGCCTTGATTTTCTTATCTGTAAAATGGGAATAATAGCAGTACCTACTTCATACGATTGTTGTGAGGATTAACAAATCAACATACAAAAAGCACTTAGAGCACAGGCACTTAATAAGTACTGTATAAGGGTTAGCTATCATTGCTATTATTGTTATAGATTTTGCATATAATTTAAAAAATGTCCTCCCCACCTGCCCATGAACGATTCCTCCCCATAATTCCCCTATCAGAAGGAGTTTCTCCAGGCTTCTCTCCTAGATTCTCACTTGGCTCACTTCGGTTCTCAGTGCCTCCCAGATCCCCTTCACAATGACCCCTCAATTGCACTTGGAGCTCCCCAGCCTCAGTTCAGGCCACTGGCACTGGAGCAATTACCGGGGTTCTGGCAATCCCGGGAGGTGAGGAAAATGTGCTAAAAATACACCCATTCCCCACAATCCCATAAGCCTTCAATTTACCTGCTTTTATAAAAAGATGCTTCCTTAGGTGTCACCAGTAGAAGGTATAATTACAGCCTGGGAATGTTAATTCCCTTGCTCCTGATATGCGGATCACTGCTCTGCGGGGCTCCTGTCCTCCTCAGAGCCTTAGGAGGGGAGATGGGCAGGCAGTGGGGAGGAAGTCAGGGGGTGGGAGGCAAGCAAGGCCTGGCCTGGAGATCTGCAGGGACTAGCCCTTGAACCATAACATGCTAGCTGGACTGGTGTGTGTGTTTTGGGCAGGGTGCCCTCTGATACCTGGCTACTCTCAGGAGCCCTTTGGGGACCTGGCGCTGGAGGGGGTAGACACACAGGACCTAAGTCCGGACAGCCTTGTGGGGAAGTGAGAACAGAGTTCCTGTGGCCTGCCTGTCTCCCTGCTCCCACCCTGTCCCCCTTCAGTCTATTCTCGACACAGCAGGCGAATCCTCAGAAAACCTGAGATAAAGTCCCTTATCTCACTCACATCATCACAGTGGCCTCAAGGCTCTACCCATCCCCCTTCCCTGCTGTACTTCCCTCCTCAGCCCTCAGCAGCCCCTACCACTGTGTGTTTTACTTCTTTTGTTTTGTTTTCACGTATGTCCCTCACTAAGATACAAACTCCGCAAGGACAAGGCTCTTTCATCTATTTTGTTCCCAGCCCTCAGAACAGTGTCAGGCACACAGCAGGTGCTCACTTAAAGTTTGTGCATGAATGTGACTTTTCAGGCAGGATTTCCAAGCACAAGGAAGAGCAAGTGCAAAGCACAGAGGCCCAGGAGGGCCCCACATGTTTGGGAAACGTGGGCAGTTCTATATACTTGCTGTGTAGGGTGCTCATGGAAAAGAGGAAGAGAAGGGGCGCCTGGGTGGCTCGGTTGGTTAAGTGGCTGCCCTCGTCAAGGGTCGTGATCCCAGGGTCCTGGGATGGAACCACATGGCAGGCTCCCTGCTCAGCGGGGAGTCTGCTTCTCCCTCTCCCTCAACTCCTCCCCCTGCTCTCTCTCTCTCTCTCTCAAATAAATAAATAAATAAAATCTTAAAAAAGAAAAGAGGAAGAGAAGAGAGCGAGGCTGGCATGGCATCTTCGTATGGAGAGGGCAAATAGGAGAGCTGCCATGATTAAATTCGTGTTTCTGGAAGATCCTGGGGGCTGGGGAGTGGATTAGGGCTAACCAGGACTGAAGACAGGAAGACCAGGAAGGAGGCTGCAGGAGGGAGAGCTTGAGGTCCTGGATCAAAGCAGGGGTGGTACGCATATAGGAGAGTTTTGAAGAGAGGCATAGGGGTCTGGAGTGGTAAGCAAGGGCGGGGGCAGGCCTCCTTCCCCTTCTCTGAACAGGTCTTCCTACTCCCCAACCCCAGCCAGGCTGTCCTCAATTCCATCCCTGTCAGTCACAGCTCAATCCAATCCCTGCCTCTGGCTCCAATTCCTCTGTAACACACTGATGTCCTTTGAATGTCTGGTGTCCCTCATTGGCCACTGTCATCACTGCCTGTCCCCAGTGACATGGAAACATCTCATCAGGGCTTTTCTTGTGAGCTTTTCTTTCTTCCTTTTTCTTTTTCTTTTTTTTTAAGATTTTATTTATTTTTTTGAGAGAGAGAGACCACAAGCGGGGGTGGGGGTAAAAGGAGAAGAAGCAGACTCCCCACGAAGCAGGGAGCCTGATGTGGGACTCGATCCCAGGACCCTGGGATCATGACGTGAGCCGACAGCAGACACTTAACCGACCGAGCCACCCCGGTGCCCCTCTTGTGAGCTTCTTGAAGATAGGGATTGTGGCATTGCTATTGCAAGCCTGGCAGAATTGCACAGCTTTAGAGCCCGGGACTTTTTTTTTTTTTTTTTAAGCAAGCTCTATGTCCAACCTGGCAACATACAGGGCTTGTACTTACCACCCCGAGATCAAGAGTGCCATGCTCTACCAACTGAGCCAGCCAAGCACCCCTAGAGCCTGGGACTTTTGCCTCCAGATGTCTTGAGTTTAAATCCTGAATCTCCCACTAATTGACCTTAGGTAAGTTACTTCCCCATCTGCAAAATGGGAATAAAAATATTATCACCTCTCAGGATTGTTCTGAGGATTAACTGAGTCAATGCACGTAACAGGGATTAACCAGACATAAGGGGCTTTCTCAGTTCCCACAGCGCCCTGTTTTCCTGCAAATATTTGGCCAGGTGCATCACGATGCTGCCTCTCTGCTGGACTGTAAGCACCTTGAGGGTAGGAGGCAGCCCAGCCCAGCACAATCCCTTGACATGATTACAGCTGTTAACTAAACAGGTGCTGAATGCTATTTTAGTAAACCCTTAACACATTGAATTCAACTGAAACTCAGATGCCAAAGAAGAGAGAGTCCTCATCAAGCCAAACTGACCATGGTTCTTCCCAGAGATTCCAGTGTCCTAGGGGAGCTCAGACAGAGTGGACTTCTCTGGAAAATGGTCAGCTGAGTAACCAGAAAGAAGCAGGTTGTGCGGGCCCCTTTCATCACACCCTTCCCTAGAAGGGAGGAGAGGAGGTCTGAGCCTCAGCTCAGTGGTCCCAGCCTGAAGAGCCACCTGACTGAACCCAGAGGGATGTGGCTGCCTGGCCCCCACCCCAACTCTGAATGGAGGATTCTGGGATCAGAGGCAGGGGTGAGGCTCAGCCTGCGGGGCCCTCTGGGGAGCTGGCAGGCCCGAGCCACTGCAGAATACTAGTCCCAAGGCTATATATACACAGGACCGGAATGTTTATTTTTCCTTATTGACTTTCTCCAAATAAACCCCTGGCCAGCAGAAAGGGGCTCCCAGCAGCAGCTGTTTACCCAGTGTTTGTGATAAAGAGGGTTCTCCATAGCAACAGGTGGCAATGTGCAGCTCTCTGAGAACATGGCGGGGCCTCGCAACAGGGCTGTGTTTACTCAAACGGGAAGCAATAGAGGCAGAGGGAAAAGGAAGGGAGGAAGGAAAGAAAGGAGGGAGGGAAGGAGGGAGGAGGAAGGACGAGAGGAAAGATGGGAGGAAGGAAGTCAGACCAGGCCCCTGGTGGGCCCCGAGGAGGGATAGGCCATCAAGTGCTGTGTAGAGGGCACCGTGGCCCTGCTGGGTGTGGGGAAGCTGTGAGCAGGGGCACCTTGCACAGGAGCCACGCAACGTGGGCTGGTGTGGCCTAGTCAAAGTGTGAGGCCAAGTAATTGTGTAGATCAGTGGCTGTGTGTGTGAGTGTGTGCGCGCGCATGCAGGCACGTGCACGTTCTTCTGTGCTGGGCATGGAGGGGGCTGCCGTGTTACCACAAGCCTGGTGGTTTAGAAAAACAGGAGCATATTCTCTTACAGTTCTGGAGACCAGGAGTCTGAGATGAAGGTTGAGGCAAGCTTTGGTCCTTCTGGAGTCTCAGAGGGATGCATCTCTCTCTCTCTGCTCCCATCATCCCATGGCTTGTCCCCTGTGTGTCTCCGAGCCTGTGGGTGTATTTCCCTCTTATAAGGGTGCCAGTCACCGGATTTAGGGCCCACCCTCATCCTAATCCAGCAAGACCTTGTCTTAACCAGACTCTATCTGCAATGTCCCTATTTCCAAGTAAGTTCCTAGTCACAGGTACCAGGGGATAGGACTCAAACCTGTCTTTTGGGGGAACACAAGTACCCACCATGGGGGTGTCTGCATAAGGATAGGGATGACTGTCAGTAAAGCTTGGGCGATGAACCCACACGCAAGACTCTTAGAAAGCAGACGGCTCGTCCATGCCCTCACCAGTCCCCCTCCTGCCGAAGAACGGGGTGCTGGGTTGGGGTCAGGGAGACGGCCCCGCTGTCCGTTTGGATGCAGTCCTCAAAGACAGCAGGAGGACCTGAGGTGTCAGGTGGTGCGTGTGTCCATGTCTCACACCGAGCTGTGTGACCGTGGACAAGTTACTTCTTCCCTTGGCGCCTCCATCTCCTCACCTGCCCCGACAATACCCGCCCCATGGAGGTGCTAGAATAGGAAGGCTCTGGCACAATGCCTGGCACCTAGCAGGCACAGCTCAAAGCGTGAGCCGTGTGTATTATTTTCCACAGGCCCTGGCTTTGCTTTTCTTCTTTCTTTTTCTTTCTTTCTTTCTTTCTTTCTTTCTTTCTTTCTTTCTTTCTTCTCTCTCTCTTTCTTTCTTTCTTTCTTTCTTTCTTTCTTTCTTTCTTTCTTTCTTAAATCCTTTTAAAAATTTATTTATTTATTTGACAGAGAGAGAGAGATCACAAGCAGGGGGAGCAGCAGGCAGAGGGAGAGGGAGAGGTAGGCTTCCCGCTGAGCAGGGAGTCCACTGTGGGGCTCCATCCTAGGACTCCAGGATCGTGACCTGAGCCGAAGGCAGATGCTTCACCAGCTGAGCCCCCCAGGCGTGCCAGGCCCTGGCTTTTCCATCAGGAGTGCATGAAGCCCACTTGGGAATGCCACACTGGGGTGGTGGCCACTTGCGCAGATCACGGCCTCTGTTCCCGAAGTCAGCACAGGGACCTTGGTCCCGGGACGACTGCATGTGGGCACCGCCCTGGTGGGGTGTGGCCCAGAGACATGGTGTGGGAGAGGGCCTTGGCAGGGGCCTGCCGGCTAGAGCAGGGCTCCCCGCCTTGGCAGGCAGAGGCACCCTCGGCCGCCCTCCAGTTCACCGAGGACGATGAGTCCCTGCAATCACCCGGTTGCTGCGGTGTGCGGAGGGAGCCGGCGACCAGGTTGGAAGTACACACACACACACACACACACTCACACTCACACTCACAGAGACATACACACACCTCCTCTCACAGGTGTATACAGCACCCACAGCTCACAGTTACATTTGCCCCACGGGCACACGTACATATCTCACACGTACAGCTCATACACGTACACACGCACCCCTCAGACACACACATCACACCGCCCATGCGCACGCGCGCGCACACACACACACACACACACAGTGCATAGACCTCCCCCCGCAGAGAGGCACAGACTTGAGCCACATGGAAACACATGTCCAATCCCGGCGGTACTGAGTCCTCACAGCACATGGAGACCCACATTTATTAGTTCATGTGCAAACCTTTCTTGAACACCTACTGTGCTCGAGGCACTGTTCTAGTCCCTGGAGAGACAGCAGGGGACAAAACATGGAGATCACATTTTAGCCAGGGAGACGGTAAGAAGAATGAATAGGGAAATTACATTGTATATTAGAAGGAATTTAGTACTTTGGAGAAAAATGAAGGAGGGAAAAGGTAAAGGAGCCTGAGGAGCCTACAGTCTGAACGAGGTCCTCTCCTCCTTCCCGGGGTTCCCTCTCTCCCCCAATGCCGGGGCCTGAGCCAGAGCCCCACGGCCCCAGTCCTGCCACTCTCCCCCCACCGTGGTGTGGGCCAGGGACGGTGGCTAGAGGCGGACATTTGCCTGTGGCTCCTGGCCTGGCTAATGGGGCGCAGCCTGTGTCACATCCCAGCAGCTGGCGTCCGCGGCGGGGGCGGCCCGCGCTCCCCAGAGATCTGTTGCTCTCTAACTACAGCGTGTCATCCTCCTCATTACTATTCTAATCCTCATTACAGGGAAATGTCCTCGCACTCAAACACAACAACCACGCAGCGCTGTTACACAGCCCCGTGGGGAGACAGGGCATTTTTCTGGAGCTGCCGGAGAGAACAGTCAGAGCAGCATGGGGGGAAGAGTTGATGCCTTCTGGAGTTTCTTGCTGGGGGTGCAGCCCTCCTCGGATGTCAACTTCTTCTCTCCTCTCTGTCCCCTATTGTCGTCCTTCCCAATGAGAAGGCAGCTAAGTGTTTACTCCAGGCTTGTGCCTGCCACTGGCTAAGCGGGGAGGACTCCAGGGCCCAGCCCTGCCCTTTGCTTCCTTTGTCTTTGTAGCCAGGCACCTGCCACGGTGCTGGGCACACAGTAGGCGCTCCATCAATGCTACTTGCAGGGGTAAGGGCAAGTGGGGCAGGGGAGGGACAAGAATATGAACGCAGAGTTGGGTGGGAGCGATGCATGGCCCTTTGCCCTCAGCCCCTGGGTGGGTGAGGCAGTAGGACAGGGGGAGGAAGAGACAAGCAGCTTCCCCATTCCTGCCCCAAGGAAGTGTGCTCTTCCNNGTTCTTGAAGTTCCACCACCACAGAGTTATTCCCTCGTGCCAAATAGGAACTCCTCCTCTTGCCATCGTTCCTAATTAAAAGGGACATGTTCCCGCTGTGAAAGAGATTGAATGTGGTGACCCGTAGTGTGCTGTTGAATGACCTTGGGCAAGTTCTTGCATGTTTCTGAGTCTTGATGTGCCGGTCTGTAAAATGGGGCTATGCTGCATGCCTACCTCACGTTCGTTGTGAGGATTAAGGGAGTGACCCTTTCTAAAGCATGTAACACGGTACCTAGCACCCAGTGACTGCTCAATGAATGGCAGATTGTGTCAGTGTGTGAGTTGGGGGCATTTCCTCAACAGGACACATCACAGGGGTGGGCCAGTGGAGGAAAATCTTGCTCCACTGATCATCTCCCCCAGGGCTGGCCTGCAACAAGAGAGGAGATTCAAGGGATTCGGAACCTTAGGCAGCTGGGTGAGCTCAGGCTTGGGGGCACGGCACTGCGAAGACAAGGAACAGGGCCAGGGTTTGGGGTCCTGAGGGGCAAAGAGGGGTGATGGGCAAGTCGAAATGGGAAGTAAGGCACGGAGACAAGCAGGTTTACTTCCAGCCCCCAGCGAGCGACGAGCACAGGGGAGACAGCTAGAGAACAGAGCCCTCAGAAAGTTTCCAGCGCATTCCTGCTAAAATTAGCCCTGTCTTGCATACGCAACTCTATATTTAAACCCGTGGCCTGTCAGAGTCACCGCTGTGCAGCCAGATTTGGGGCCCAGTGCCGACGCAGGGGTGCAGGCAGCAGCCCTGGGTGTGGGGAAGGTGACCAGGCCATGGGGTGAGGCCACTGGCCACCCACACCCGCTCGCTCGTGTAGAGTTGCATGGGGTGGGGGCGTGCAGCATGTGAGGCCTCCTACCGCCTGTCCTGGCCTCACGACAGAACCCCAGCAGGGGTTCAGTCACGGTCCGTATGCAGGCACGTGCAGAAGGGACAGGGGCAGACAGGTGGAAAGAACATGGAGAGGAAGGAAGGAGCGACCAAGGGACAGGGATGGCAGCAGAATGGACGAGCGTCTGTTGAGAGGACAGAGGAGGGAGGTAGACAGGGCTGCAGGTGACATGACACTGGGCAGTACGCTCTCGACTTGGGCTGATCCCCTAGTTCAGGGGACGAAGGGGTTGTTGACACCAAAGGGGACTCCACCTCCTCTGACCACAGAGCCCCCCTGCCCCAGCTCTGCTCTGAGGGGGGAGCCCAGGCTGCTCCTGCCTTCCCCGCCTGCCTTCCAGCCTTCTCCAGGGAGCGCGCTGGCTGATAAGAAGCTGGTTTTACCTGGGGCCCGGTACATTAACTTTGACACTGAAAAGGGGATATTTTATTACCCAGGAATATTTCTGCATCTCTTCAGGGATCTTCTCGCTCAACCCCCACCCCGAGCCACCAGCCTCTTTAGACAATGAAAACCGACACGACTCTGCAGTTGACCCCAGTGCCCCAGCCTGGCTACAGGCCCCAGAGAGAGCAGTTCATACGTGGGCCAGTGTCCCTTCACCCTGTGCAGCTGCCCCCTCCTCCTTGCCCTACTGGTGTGTGCTTGTGTGTGCGAGCACGTGTGCATGTGTGTGCGTGCATGTGTGCATATGTGTGTGAGCGTGTGTGCGTGCGAGCACGTGTGTGCGTGTGCGTGCATGTGTGTGAGTGTGCGTGCGCGTGAGCAGGTGCGTGCATGTGTGTGAGCGTGCGTGCGCGTGAGCACGTGTGTGCGTGTGTGAGCTTGTGCGTGCATGTGTGTGAGCGTGCGTGTGCGCGAGCACGTGTGTGCGTGTGAGCAGGTGCGTGCATGTGTGTGAGCGTGCGTGCGCGTGAGCACGTGTGTGAGTGTGTGAGCTTGTGCGTGCATGTGTGTGAGCGTGTGTGCGCGCGAGCACGTGTGTGCGTGTGTGTGAGCATGTGAGCGAGCATGTGTGTGCGTGCGTGTGTGCATGCAAGCATGCACGTGTCCACATGCTGGGGGCAGGTGGGGTGACCCATGAGGCCCTCCCACCAGGCCCTTCCTCCATCTCCAGCCTCCTCTGATCAGACTGGCAAGGGGCCCCAGGCAGCCAGCAGTCCCATTTTAGGCTACAGATGGGTCAACTGAGTCTGAGAAGTGAAGCGGCGAGACTAGCCCAGAGTCACACAGGGAACACATGAGTTATCTGGGCCTGAATCCCTGCTTCCTTACTTTCCCATGTCTTCTCTGCCTTCGGTGAACAAAGTCCTGATCATCCCTAGTGACACTGAAAAGGGGATATTTTATCCCCTGGCTCTAACCTCACCTTCTCCCTGAGCCCCCACTCTGGCTCTCCAGGTAGGGTGGCCAACAGTCTGGTCTTCCTGTGACTGTCTTGGTTTTCCTACGGCATGTTCTGCATCCAAGCCAGCAGGGTTGGTCACCTTATTTCCAGTTTAAAATGATTCCCCCGGGTTCGGTGCTCCTGAAAATATCTGATGAGAATCACTAACATTTATTGACCTTTCTACGATTCCCCGAAGTATTTGACACAGATTCGTTCATTTCATGCTCATAATAACCCACTGAAGTAGATCCTATCATCCCCATTTTACAGAAGGGAAAAGTGAGGCACAGAGAGGTTAAAATGGAAAACCCAGATGAGAAGGGAGAGCCAGGATTTAAACCTGCATATCTCACCCCACAGGCAGGACTCTTCGCCTCTGGACGACCCAGTCCTCTCTTGGGGGGCTCCTCCTGTGGTTGGTAGATAAGGCTGCCTCCTTGCTCACCCAGAGTCTCCGCAGAGCAGAACCCAGGGCTTCCTAACCCTGGTGTCTGCTGCAGTGCCAGACACGTGATAGGCACCCCGCAGAACTTTGCTGACGAAATCCTCTCCCTCAGCTGGCGCCGATTCCTTCCCTTTGTCCCACAGCCCAGGCCTCTGGCCTTTGTAGCTATCTTCCTTGTTCCTCGTTGGTATCTTTTGGGCTCCTGAGTCCCTTATTCCAGATGTCTCGAAAGAAACCACTTTTCTGTGAGCCAGTGAAGGTCAGGAGAAATCAGTGCACGTGTTCTGAGAGGTTCCAGACTTCATCTTTGGCCCGAGGCCACCGCAGACCCACCCTCTGCACGGCTCCAAGATGGGAGCCCCCGGGCTCTGGAAGCTGGACCCCGCTGGCAGCCTCCGGCTTCTGGGGCCTCTGCCTTGGCCACCCCGCTCCCTGCGGATGCAATCCCCACAGAGGGGTGCGGGTGGTACAAGTCTCGCAGTTTACGGTT
Organism: Ursus maritimus; assembly: GCF_017311325.1. Taxonomy (NCBI): domain Eukaryota; kingdom Metazoa; phylum Chordata; class Mammalia; order Carnivora; family Ursidae; genus Ursus; species Ursus maritimus. The sequence continues at coordinate 1,243,017 of NW_024425452.1, read as the reverse complement.
TCCAGAAACCCTTAGTGAAATTACAGCTTTAATTAAATACAGCTGGCTGTACGTTATACTCCATATAATTATCGTGTTATTATTATTATCACTTAGACAAAAGTTCAAACAAAGTTTATTGTAAATACCATTTGACAGAAACAACTGCAAGAGCTGAGGGCTAGTGGCCTGCCTGAGTGACAGAGAGGGGCGGCCTTTGTGGGGCTGCAGGAGTGCAGGGGGGGTAGCCGGGAAGACAGAACCCCGGGACGTGGTTCTGGCTAAGCAGCCATGTGACCTTGGACAAGTGCCTGTCCTGTCTCCAGGCCTCAGTTCCCTGCAACGGAGACATTTTATTTATTCTCCAACTGTTGATTGAGACCTACTACATGTCAGGCGGTGTTCCAGGCTGAGAAGCTCAGTGTCCAACCAAGCCAACAAAATTCCTACCCTCATGGAGCTTACATTCTTGTGGGGGGGGGAGACACAAGAAATGAATGTGTGAGTAAATGTGTTATATAATATCAGGGAGTAACCTGAGGAGACATAAAGCAGAGAAGGGGAGAGCAAGAGGGAGTAGAAGGACCCGGTGGGGTATTATTTCAAGAAAGGCACCCCCTCCAAGGGCTGACATTTGATTAGGGACCCGAATAAAATGCAGGGGGGAGCAGTGAGAAAAGAAGGAGGAAAAGCACGGGCAGCAGAGAGAAGGGCACTAGCAAAGGCCCTGAGGCAGGAGATTATTTGGCACATTTATGGACAGATGAGGAGGCCCAGAGTGCTGGGAGCAGAGGAGGGGCAGACCAAGTGATAGGAGCTGAGGTCAGAGGGAGAGTGGGGCACAGAGCCTGTGAGGCCTGGTTGGCCTTAGAAGAGACTTTGGATTTTATTCAAAATGTGAAGGGAAGCCACTGGGGGGTTAGGGAAGCAGGGGACATCATAATCTGATTGGGATTTGATTCAAATTAGACTCACCAAGGTTCCTTCCAACTCTGACTCACCCTGACTCTAAGGTCCATTCCCGTGGAACAAACCACCCCAGAACTCAGTTGCTTCAAATGAAAATTTATTTTTAGCCATCATGTTTCTGCGGGCTGACTGGGCTCAGCTGGGCGGTTCTTCCTTGGGGTCTCTCTTGAGGTTTGACGAGGTGGCTGGTGGGACTGGTGTCCCAGGAGGGCTGGTTCTGGAGGGATATCCTGGCTGTCTTCTGACCTTTCATGACTAGCTGAGTGCTTGGTCAAGCATCTCTTTTCCACTTTCCTTGAGGCCGTTCCGGGTGGCTAGGCTGGGCTTCCTCAGAGCATGGTGGACTCAGGGTAGTTGGACTTCTTGCATAGTGCCTGACAGTGAACCTGTCAAGACATCTAGGCAGAAAAGCTTTTTCTGGCCTAGCCCTGGGGGTCACACGGTATCCCTTCTGCCACCTTCTATCGGTTATCCTGGGCTGTCCCAGATTTAAGATGAGAGAGATCTATATGAGAGCGTGAATTCAGGGAAGCATGGTTAATTAAGACACCATCTTTAGAGACAAGCTGCCGTAGTTTCTCACTAGGAAAGCCACAGAAAGGGCAATAATAGTCGCTACTATTCATTGAGTGCTGTCTATGAACCAGGCACTGCTCTGGTTTCCATATTTGAACTCATTTCATCCTCATCTCAGCCCTAAGAGGCGGTACTATTGTTAGTCCCATTTTACAGATGCAAGAACTGAGGCACAGAGGGGTTAACTATCTGGCAAAAGGTCACACAGCTGCTGAGTGGGGAGCTGGGATTGAACCCAGGCTGTCTAGTTCCAGAACCTTCGCTTCACTAGACTCCAGATTTGTTGACCGTCTAGAGCGAGACACCCCACAGCAACTGCCCACAGAGGGGCTTTCCCTGGTCTCCCCAATCCCGCCTTGCCCAGGGCACAGCAAGGGTCTGGCTTGGTCTGCAGAGCTGCATGGCACAGGAGGAACTTTTTGGAGTGTGGAAGGAGCAGGCTTTCTGAGCCTGGTGCCTGAACACATCCACCGACCTGGTGATGGTGCCTATCATCATTTCGACCCTCCCCCTTTTGAACTGGAAGGCATCTTCACTGTCAGGCCCAGATTGTATGGTGCAGACATGGGAACAGAGGCCCAGAAAGAGGTGGGGACTCACCTGAGATCACCTGGGTTGATCTGCAACACCTCAGTGAGATTTGCAGCCCCATGTCGTCCCATGACCGCATGTGGGGTCCTCCCTTGAGGTCCATGTGTGATGGAAATGGCACAAATGGGGAGACAGCCCCAGCACCTCTCTGCTTCTGACTCAGCCATGCAGTGTGTGTGGCCCTGCACGTGAGCAGTGTTGGGGTGCTGAGCTGAGCTCGGGCTCCAGGCAGAGGGGTGAGGGCCCTGGGATGGGACGTGGGGCACAGTGCACCAGGCATCACAGAAGCATAGCCAAGTCCCAGAGCCCCAGTCACACAGGGTGCTGTGGAGCCCTGTGATTCCCATGCCAGGGCATGGGGCTTCCGAAGATGGGCTGATGGCAGCAGGGAATCAAGAGGGCTGGGGGTCTTGCATTTCAGAATTCTCTGGCTTCCAGCCAAGTGCAGAGTAAGTATAATGGGTAAGGGGTGGGGGTGGGCTTGGATGCCATGTTTTCTTGAGGGTTCTCAAACATGCGGCTGGCCGGATGTGGGGCCGGGCAGGCTGTTCCCCGGGCCGCTGCTGTGTGCCCTCCTTCCTGGGAGTCCCCAGGCCCATCACCTGGCTCAGAGCGTGGAGCAGGTTGCTAACTTCTGCTGACACTGGCAGGGCCAGCCGCTCCCAGCCTGATACCTCATGGCAGCCACACTTGCACAAATCCTTAATTGTTTAGTTTAAAGAATTGTGTTTTGACCGCGAGGGGATTTTGGCTGGAGCTCAAGAAGTGATAATGATATTTCGCTGCCAAGACGTCTCCTTGGCTCTGTGTGTGTTAATGTGCACTTTCAAGACGCTCCAATTAACTGCATCAGCTCTCGGGGAGAGAAAGGGAGAGGAAGCAGGCAGGAGAGAGGGGAAGGAGAACACCAGCGATCCGAGAAGGCAGACAGCACTCCCCCCCATCTTTTTATTAGCAAACAAATGGGGGGGTAGTGGATGACAAAGTTCTTGAAGACAGGCGCCTAGTGAGGTGGTGCCGCATGCTTTGGAGGTGGGGGGGGGACACTGGCTAAGCCCAGGGGAGGCCCCAAAGCTAGATGCCCCAGCCCGATCAGAGGGCCCCTGGTCCTGGCTCTCAGGGGCCAGCTGGCTTCATTTGCCCCCAGTGTGGTCTCCTCCTCATTCTATCGGGATCCTTCGTGCTGGCCTCTGCCTCTGTGTGTTTGGTTTCCCCATTACTCAGAGCGAGAAGACAGAGCCAATGCAGACCCCTCCTCTGATTCTAGCCCTCCCCTCAGCCTGCCACCATTCCGGCCCCCTCCCCCGCAGCCACACTGAACACGCTTGTGTACTTCCACAGCAGAGATCCTGCTTTCGCTGTCCCTTCTACTTAGAACACTCTTCACCGAGACACCTGCTCGGGTAGCTTCCCTACCTCCCTGAGGTTCAGACACAGATGTCACCTTCTCAGTGAGGCCATATTAAAAGTTGCAGTACATGCCCATCACCTTCTATCCCCCTTCCCAGCTTTGCCTCTAGCATTTACGGCCATCAAACACCCGGCTTATCCGCTTCCGTGCTTATTAGCTGCCTCCACCGCTGGCACGTTACCTGGGAGCGGTCAGAGTTTTGTGTTTTGCCCACTGCTATATATTTCCAGCAAGTAGAACAGTGCCCAGGGTATGGGAGGTGCTCAGTTGGCATTTGTTGGTTGATAAGGGCATGAATTAACTCTGTACTTACCGCCACGCCTTGTCCCAACAAGGTTCCCTACACTGAACCCTAACACCAGCTCTTTGCTTGCCTCTCACTTTAAGCCTGCCAGTACGCTAAACCACTCGCGACATCCTAAATCTCTTTCCCCTCAGACCTCACTTTTACTCTCTTGCCCACCCCCAAACACAGCCCTCACCCTGCCCTTCACCTCTGCTCTTACCCTTGCCCCTACTATTCAGATCTTGACCCCTTTCCCCATCCAGCCGTTAACTAGATGTCCTCTACCTTCTGGAAGCCTCCAGTTCCCGTGTGCTTTGAGATACCTCAACTCCCTGGACTTTGAAGCTGGACCTCCCACTGAAAATCCCACCGGGCCCACTGCCTGAAACCTGGAAGAGGGCAGGGGGTCCCTGTCCTGGGTCGCTTCCTCAAGACCACCATCCCAGCATCCTGAGTCGTGAGAAGGGCTGTTGGAGGGCCCTGGACAGGGAGCAATGCCCTCAGCACTGTCTCAGGTCAGGAGTGGCTGTGGGAGGGTCCTCCCCTATGACTGGACTTTCCCCTAGGGGTGAGAGAAGGAGGGGGAGGACTGCCTGGCTCCCCATCTCTGTCTAGCCCCAACTCAAGCCAGAAAATGACTTTTCCACATGCCGGGTTGTGAGCTCACATCAGCCTCCCCCATTCCCACTCACACACATACTCATGCTCAGAAGCATCTAGAATCACAAACACACTGCAAAGCTGCAGTGCATGTGAAAGCAAAGCTTTCCTCTCCAGGACATCGGCCCCACAGGACAACCTCCCACCCTCAACGTGGCCACCCTACAGTGGAGGAAAGATGGGGCCCAGAGGCTGCCCGGTGGAGAAGGAAGGGATGAGGGCTGAGGCCCCAGAGGGACTGGTCAGAATCCCCCTCTCCTCCCCCTCCCTCCTTCCCTCGGTCCTACCTCTCCTCCACCCCTCCTCCTCCCCACTGCCTTCACCCCCTTTTCCAGGACCCTCCAGGCCTCCGAGGGAGGGTCAGCGCTGCCGGCTCAAGTTACAAGAAGTTGAAGACAGGAAGATTTAGCGAGGGAGCCGGGCCCAGCACAGTGTGCTGTTTGTCCGCCTTTGAAACCAGAGGCTGAGCGGTGGGGTGGGGAGCGGGCGGGAGGCCGTGGACACTTGGGTGAATTATCGCTCCGCTCGGGTTCTGACTTCCAAGGCTCTGGCCGCCCTCCCCCGGCCCCTGCTCCTGTTTCTCCAGGTGCTGGGGTGTTTTCCTACGTGTTAATTTGCCCCAGTTGACGCGCCCATTCTTGGCCCTGGCCCCCCAAGGGGTAGGTCAGAGGGGCCTTCGGGGTGGAGAGACCGGGGAGGTGCGGCCCCAATCTCCTCCTGGGCCGAGAGCGACCAGAGATAGGGTGGGTGTTAGCTCATAGACACCACATTGTCCTCTCCAGACCGGACACCCCACTCCCCACAGCCCCAGACCAGTCCTGATGGGCCTGTGCTTTCATAGCGGCCCCTACTGGTACCTCGGCCCTTCCCAGCCACCTCCTTCAGGAAGCTCCCTAGGGCTTCCCCTCCCTGGAAAAAGGCCCTGCAGAGAAAGTGAGGTGCTTTTGGCTTCCCCGACATCCTGTCACTTCATCTTCCCTAATTCTTCATGAGGTGAGTCTCTCGGGTTTGTGATTTTGAGAGACAGGGAAACTGAGGCTCTGAGTGGCTAAGAGACGTGGCCAAGGCCGCACAGTTACTGACAAGCAAGGTCAGGATTCAAAGTGAGTTTTTTTTTAGTCCAGTGTCCATGACCTTTCCCCTCATGCATATGGGAGGAGGGTGTCTGACAAAGACAGGGAGGGGAGGCAGAGCCACTTCTGGGATGAGAAGATGGGCAGGGGAGGGGTCCAGCAGCCAGAAGAGCTCTCAGGGAGGCCAGGGAGCAGCCTGACCTCTCCCACCCATCGATTCTGGGCGCTTCTCTCCCAGGCAGGCTGGGACCAAGGAAGTGTCTGTGGCCAGCCTCAGCTGCCCCTCAAGGTGGCCACACCTCCCACCGTCCCAGACCTGAGGCCCAAGGAGGGGGGCCCTGGGAGCTGGAGGCTGCAGATTATAGAGGGGCCTTTTCCATTGCTAAAAGCTGGCAGTACAAAGGGTCTCCTGGTGATGGGTCCCTCCCTACTTCCCTTTCCAGGCTGGGCCAACCTGGGGTGGGGGGCACGTCTCCTGACAGTTGTCCCTCTGGGACCCTGCTCTCGTTGGCCAGAGCCCCTCCTCGTCTGTCAGGCAGAGGAGCCGTGGCTTGCCCACCGCACGTTCTCACCCTGACATTTGCTGCACCTTCCTGCTTCCCTCTGTCCTGGCTGCAGAGCCCTCTCCCCTCACCTTCTCTCCCGATGATGAATAGAAACACCTCTGTTCGACCTGCCCTCCTGTTCTCTCCGCAGCGCACCTGCCTCAGCTCCAGGGCAGCCTTTCCCTAGCAGGTGGGCTGTTGGGGGGCCTGCGGGCAGGCGGGTGAGGAATGGAGAATGGTCACTTCCCTCCGCGGACCGAGGGGAAAGGTCAGACGTCTGGAGCAGAGCTGGGTGATAGGCAAGGCAAGAAGATGGAGGCGTTCAGAATTTGGTGTGCTTCAGCCTCCCCATCAATGTGTCTGTCCTGCATTTCCCTTGTTGCTCCTTCTTTTCCCCCACCCCTCCTGAAGCCAGAGCTCCGTCCTTACCCAAGACCAAACCCCTGGACTCTTCTGCATCACCTTGACCTCACCCTCCCACACTTTCTAACTTTTGGGGTCCTGTCTCCTTACCCTGGGAACCCCAGGGCTGAAGGGCAAGATAGGGAGTTGGGGTGGGGTGAGCATGCTAAGGGGGGGGGGGCTTAACACCTTCTCATCACTGCACGTGCTAACCTGATGCAGGTGCGGTCAGACTGCCCTGGGTTTGAATCCAACTTGACCACTCACCCGTATGGTCTTGGGAAGATGATTTCATCTTTTGGGGCCATGTCTTTTCATTTGGAAAAGAATCCAATCTTTTCTAACCTATCCTCTGGAGCTAGTTGTGAAGACTTGCTGTGCTTGGCACGTAGTAGGGACCCTATAGGTGATACTTTATTCCAGGCTTGTTGGTGAGTGGGTGCCTGTGTGTGTGTGTGGCAGGGCGAGATTGCCCCTGGGGGAGCAGAAGAGACAGGGAAGGCAGAGTTGGCTCCAGGGAGGCAGCCTAGAGCAAGCTCAAAGGACCCCTGGAGGGCCTTGGAAAATTCTGGGCATATTTGGGACTGGATGAACATGACAACTAAATGGCCAACAGCATCTTTGCTGAGTGCCAGGGGTTGCCTTGGCCATGCCTTAGGCATGTTGGAGGATAGAGAGTGATTCATTTGTGGATCTAATGCAGAATTTTTGAACACCTTGTATGTGCTAAGGCCTCTGCTGGACCCACTGGGCCGAGGTGATGGCCGCATTTCCTGCCTTCACAGTGCTGTTATGCTTGCGTTGTAGTGAAGTGACAATGAAAACATACAACAATCGCAAAAGACTTGCAAGGAAAGTAGCAAGGGGCCTGGAGGGGTGGTCGCCCAAGAACATGGCCTGGATGTGGAACCGGCAGGATAAGAAGGGGCAGGAAAGAGCACAGCAGGCAGAAGAGACAGAGGGTACAGAGGTAATGGGGCAGGAAAGATCTTAGCTTGTTTGCAGAACTGAAAAAGAAAAGAAGGGAAAAGAAGAAAAGAAAAGAAAAGAAAAGAAAAGAAAAGAAAAGAAAAGAAGAGGTAACCATGAGAGGGACAAGTGGTAGAGATGCAGGGGGAGAAGGGCAGAGGCCCCAGTATGTGTAGGGGGATGTCATTAGCCAGAGCAATAGGAGTCGAGCTACTCCTAAAGTGCGGTTAGGGGTCATTGGGAAGAGAAGAGTGACCTCATGTGATTAGTGCTCCCAGACTGCCCCCTGCTTCGGTGAGCAGCGAACAGGGTCTGGTGGGGCTGAGCAGGGGTGAGTCTGGAGCGGAGACTTACCTGGGATGGCAGCAGGGGAAGTGGGGAGAAGGGATGGGTGTGCCTTGCAGGACTGGCTGATGGGTTGCTGGGGAGGGTGAGGGTGAGAAGGAGGGGGAAGGGCTTGAGTGGATTTTTGGTGGAGGTGAGCCCCAATTCCTGAGCAGACAGAGGGAGGTGTGGGGAGGAGTGCCAGAACCCTGGGTTCTGTTTCGTCTGAGGTGTCTGTGAAAATGGAGGGTGAATGGCTGTTGACATGAGTCGGGAGGGAAAAGTTAGGGCTGGAGATCACATTTTAGGGTCTTAAGCAATAGAGTCTCCAAAGCCGTGGTTCTGGACGAGACCACCAGGGAAAAGGGTATCCACAGAGGGCATCCAGCCTGGGCACGGAGGGAGCCCACCAAGGAAGGTTAAAGAGAAGCCAGCAACAGCCAAGGAAGGAAGCCCAGGCTGTGAGTAGCAGGAGCGAGGAGGGGGGCATGGGGAGACTCAGGAGAGGAGCAGTTTCCCATGACAGGGGTGCCTGTCATGTCACATGCGCGGAGAAGTAGAGGAAGTTAAGGACAGAAAAGTCTTGGCCAGGTGGGGTAGCTTCGGCCGAGTGTCAGTGAGAACTGTGAGCCGTGGCCACACGTGGGACAAGGGAAGGAACTCCCACCCTAGCTGCAGCTGTTGGGGGGGGGGCTCCTGTGGGGAGGGCCCTGAGGGAAGGAAGGACAGGGTGAGAGGTTGAGTGTCTTCCTTTTCCTTAACCTGTGCTCCATGCACCCTCTCCCTCTGCTTTCTCCGTGTCTCCAAATCCCACAGCACCAACCATTCCAGGTGTGGTGGAAACTGCTAGTATTCATTCTCATCCTCTTCCTTAGTAACAGAATCATCAATTTTCTTGTTGCCTGTGTTCCCACTCAGAATAAGGACTATAATTCCCAGCCTTCTCTGCAGCTTGGTATGGCCATGACACCGGGTACTGGCCCATAATATGTCAGTGAAAGTGTGTGGGGCTCCCAGGAAGTCTTCCCAAATGAAAGGAGGCTCATTCTTTGAGTTTCCTTTTTGCTGCTCACTGGGTTAAAGGTGGGATGGCTGGAGCTTGAGCAGCCCTTTTAGGTCATGAGGTAGAAGCTATGTACTGAGTTAGACAGCACTAGAATAGCAGGAGCCTGGATCTTTAATGACTTTGTGAACTTACCCACCTGACTCTGAACTTCCTAACTATGGGATTTCTGTATGTGTGAGAGAAATAAACTATTATCTGTTCTAAGCAACTGTTATTTGGATTTTCTGACACTTGCAAAAACCTAATCCTAACTGATACACTGGCAAAGCAGGGATTGCCTGGGAGTAAAAGGACAGATGATCACAGCACCCTCTCACTTGAGCTTTGAGAAATGTGTGGCCTTGACAGTAAAGAGCAGGGTGGAAAACTCCAACCTCAACTCCTCCAACACGGGTTCCCTGGAGGGCTGAGGAGGCTGCCCTGGAGGTTAATGACCAAAGGGTTTGCTCAGCCAGGACCCTGAGGAGGGCACCCAATATGCTGGTTATCCTGTGTGCCCCTGGCCCCCAGCTCTCTACCCTTCTCAGCTCTGCTCTGCTCTGTGCCAGGGAGGCTGAGCCTTCTGGCTTCCTGTTGGGGCCAGACAATGGGAGTAGCCAGCAGGGGGCTGGGGGGTGGGAGCTCCACACTCCTGGTGTGGCTCCATCTCCCCAAGACTGCAGCTCCTGCAGGGCAGCCCTCCCCCCCAAGTTCCCGCCTTCACGGGGACTCACACAGCACTTCTTTTTTTTTTTTTTTTAAAGATTTTTTATTTATTTATTCGACAGAGATAGAGACAGCCAGCGAGAGAGGGAACACAAGCAGGGGGAGTGGGAGAGGAAGAAGCAGGCTCATAGAGGAGGAGCCTAATGTGGGGCTCGAACCCGGAACGCCGGGATCACGCCCTGAGCCGAAGGCAGACGCTTTAACCGCTGTGCCACCCAGGCGCCCCTCACACAGCACTTCTGCACCCTTGACCCCTCAGACCTAGGGTGGTAATGACATCCCATGTTGCTTGTCTCTGGTGCCTTAACATTCCCAGCTCCTCCCCTTAACTCTGGAAAGATTCCATTCTTTATATCTTCTCATCTGAAACAACTGGAGGTGAATCTGCTTTCCTGTTGGGACTCTATCTGATCCAGCACCTTCTGCTGGGGCCTCGAAGAAGTGCCTGGGTGAAGTCAGGCCCCGGGGACAAGAGAGGGACAGCCGGACAGGCAGAAACAGACAGAACAAAATCGGGGCAGAAAGGTAGAAACAGAGATTTGAAGGGTGAATGCAGGGGTGGATAGAGATGGAGCCGACAGAGGCAGAGCCAGGCATGGAGGGAGGGACAGACAGTCGGGCGAGACTGTCAGAGGCAGGGAAGTATAGAAAGACACCAGGTCACACTGAGAGGGAAAATCAGCCGAGGGTGAGACAGAGGCTTGTGCAGACAGACATTGGAAATGCGGCAGAGAGAGGAAGATAGAAAAGCCAGAGGTGACAGGAAGGATGCTGGGGACAGTGACATAGAAAGGACAATACAACGTCCAGCACATTGATTAAATTAAAAGACCTTGGCCCTAAAGGAAAACTCCTCCTGCCTCCAACCCTTGGCTCTGGACCCTTCCTGCTTCCTCTGCACGCAGTGGCCGTACGTCTAGTTTGGACTTCTGTGACCATCTGCGGAGAGTGGAGACTCCTTCAGGGGACGTAGGTGTACCAGCAGCCCCACCCCAGGGGGCGGAGGGGCATTTAATGCAGGGAACCAACCACGGATGAAAATGCCAAATGCGCAGTGGGAAGCTGTTGGCCAGCTGGGCATGGAAGAAGGGAAGGGGAGGTGTAGCTCCCTCAGTCAGTGAGTGCCGATGCTGCAGGAGGGGCTGATCCCCAGGACGGGCCTTCAGTGGGGGAACACAGCCACTGCCAAGCCTGCACAACAGGGAGATCACTGGGGGAACAAACACCCCATTTCTCTCTTCCATCTTCTGACCTTCTGCTGGTGCCTCCCTTGGCCAAACCCAAAGGGCAGCCAGAGGACAGAGAGCTGAGTGATGCTGTCCAGAGGGTCAGCTTCTAGGGGCAGAGGAAGGCATGAGGGTTTGGATGGTGGATACAGAGGGGCAAATGGAAAACCCTTAGGACACAGCTCTCCTCTCCCCGTGGTGGGTTCAGAAGTGGCCAGCTCTGCCTGTTAGAAAGTACATAGTCAGGGATGTTCTATGACTCGCTTAGTCTCTGTTTTCTCATCTGTAAACTTGGGGTAGGAATAATGCCCATTTCTTGGGGCTGTAGGAAGAGGGACTAGGAACTGTCTGTGAAAATGTCTGGCACCACGCTGGCCACACTGTAGGTACCACTTGGGCACAGCTGGTAGGAGCAGCTTTTCCCGTCCGGTGCCGAGCACCCCCAGATGGGGACTGGAACAGTGGTGCGCCACTCCGAGGAGCTCCGCACAGAAAGGATAGAAGTGCCCAGAAGAAGGAAGGAGCAGCCACCAGGCCATGTGAGAGAACTCAAGAACAGCATTTAGAGGAGGGCTTTGGGACGGAGTTTTGTTTTATTTTTAACTTTTACACCAGACATTTCAAACATCTTCTCAAGTAGACAGAACAGTAGAAAGAGCCCCCATGGATCACATCACCCAGCCTTGACGACGAGCAGCTCGTGGCCAATCTTGTCCCATCTCTCCCCACATAATTTTGGAGCAAATTGCAGACATAGTTCAGCCTTAAATACTTCATATGTATCTTAAAAGGGGGGCTCTTTAAAAAAATAGCCTCAATACCATTGTCACGCAACACATAAAAATTAAGGTTTGAACTCTGGCATCAGCAAGTCTCCCGAGCACCCAGATGACTCTCCCGTAGAAGCAACCGGGGCTCCCTAGAGGCTGCGGCGGAAGTTCGCGGGCCGAGTTCGGAGTGTCTTACGGTGCCACCGAGCATGGCGGTGCTGAAGCGAAACACACCAAAAGCCAGAGCAAAAATCCCAGGTGATGGAGAGGTGTCAGAGACACCCAGAGGGCAACTGAAACAGCTCTCAATGGCCAAAGTTGAAACAATTTAAGCCATGAAATCTGGTAGTATTGGATTACCCAGCTTATAAAATTCATATCTCCAAGTCCATGCTAATATTAATATCCGAATAAGTAAATAGGGGGAAAGGGAGAAATCTCTCATGTGGAATTCCAAATAATGTATAGCTGCTCTGCCCTCGAGGGAGGGACAGCGTAACGCCCCGCCCCTTAAGTGTGAGCTGTCCATACTGCCTTCCTTCCAAAGAGTACCTATGTGGGGTGGGGCGAGTAACTTTACAGTGGGAAACCAGACCAATACCACCTCAGGCTGGTGATCAAGGTCAACGCCCACAGTCCCAAGCACGCTAGCAAGTTGACAGTACACACCCTTCATACGGTGTGACGAAAGTGGCACTTTATCTCTCTGATTTTCTTCTCCAAAACCCACACCTCAGTCTTATCAGGAGAAAAACACCAAATGGCAATAGAAGAACATTCTACAAAATACCTGACCAGTACTTCTGGGAACCGTCAGGGTCATCGAACATAAGGGAAGTCGAAGAAACTGTCACAGCCAAGAGGAGCCCAGGGAGCCTCCCGAGCCTAGGGAGCCTAGCCTAGATGACTAAATGCAGTGGGTATCCGGGGTGGGATTCTAGCACGGAAAAAGGATATTAAGTAAAAACGAGGGAAGTTGGAGGGAACTATGGCCTGTAGTTAATAGTAATGTATCAGTGATAGTTGATGAACGGTAACAAATGCGCCATCTCAACGTAAGATGCTCACAGTAAGGCAAACTGGGTGTGGCAACTCTACCCTTTTCTCAGTTCTGCTGTGATCTAAATGTGGTAAGCCTAAAACGGTTCTAAAAACTAAATTAAAGAATGAAGTCTCTCATATCAACAGCTCTCCAGGGCTCCAATTTACACTTGTGTCAAATCTTTCTTTCAGCTTATTTGAATCAGGATTCCTGTTAGGTCCACATATTGCAATTGGTTATGAACTGGGCTTTGTTTTTATTTAGTTTTTTAAAGATTTATTTATTTATTTATTTGAGAAAGAGAGCGAGAGAGAGCTCGCAAGCACAAGCTGGGGGGGGGGCAGAGGGAGAGGGAGAGAGAACTTCAGCAGACTCCTCGATGAACTCAGAGCCTGATGCAGGGTTTGATCTCAAGACCCTGAGATCCTGATCCTGAGATCATGACCTGAGCCGAAACCAAGAATCGGAACCTACCCGACTGCGCCACCCAGTCGCCCCTGAACTGGGCTTTGAAGGAGGTCCTGGTAATCCTAAAGGAAAAGAGACCTAATTGCACCACCTGTGTCTTGGGCAGGAGGACTGGGGGGGCAGGGGTTAGTTTGCCTGTCTTGGCCTGAGCAACATGGCGGGGGGTGGGGGGAAATGAGATTTCAGGGTGAGAACATGAGGGCAGTTGGCCCCAAGTCTTCAAAGGAAACCTGGCAGATTAAGGCAGGCCCCAAATGCTAGAGTTCAGGGTCTTGCCAGTTCCCTCTCTCCCGTCCGGTCCGTGGTCCACGGTACTGTCATCGATCTGCCTCCAGGAAATCACTGTGGGGCTCTGAGAAGGTGGCATGGGCTTCAGACTCAGACCTGCTCCGCAGCCTCGGTAAGGAGCCATCTCCCTGAGCCTCAGTCTCCTCCTCTATAAAATTGGACTTATTTTCCACTTTTCAGGGCCACCGTGATGATGGAATGAAATAATGCATCTGAAAGCACTCAGGGTTGTGCCTTTTCTCTCTTCTGGGGCAGAGAAAAGAGGCGGACTCTGGCTCATTTGGCAGAAAGATTTATTTTGAAATGGGGGCAGGGTAAGGTGTGTCACATGTCCCCAGGGAGGAGGCCTTGGAGGCAGAAGGTGCATATTGAGAGGTGAGTTCTTGGTGGGGCTTTGGATAAAAATCTGGGCCAGCTGTGGCAGGGCCTGGGGGGTGTCGGATCCCTCACGGGGAGGCCTGGGGTCTGGACTTGGGAGGTTACCGTAGCCCTATCTTGAGGATTATCAGCGGGGAAGCTGACAGGCTTCCTGTGGGGCTGTTCCCCAAAAGAGGTGGGTCCTCCTTGGGTGAGGAAGAGGGGAGGATTTGAGGGGCAGAGCGGGAGGCTGGGCTGGGCCAGGGATGGAGCATCACCTTTCTTTTCAGGATGTTACTCAGAGGAGCGGGGCCCAGAGAGGGGCCCAGAGAGGGGCGCATCTTCCCACCTCAGGGCCTGCTCTCGAGTGGACCGGCGCCAGGCATCAGCCCCCACCCCAGCTGCTGCCTGGGCACTTGGAGGAGTCTTGTTCCCGAGCAAAAGGGGAAGCAGAGTCAGATGAGGATGGGGAAGGAGACAGAAAGAGGCAGCGGTGGCAGAGATGGGCACTAGGAGGCAGGGACTGAGGACTCCTGAGAGGGACAGAGGCAGAGAGGCCAGATCGAGAGGAGGCCAGGATCCCTGCACAGGAATCAGAGACAGAGAGGCACAGCAAACAGGCAGAAGGCAAGGATGATGTCCTGCCACATATACCCTGTTTTCCCCTGCTCCTCTTGGCCACCACTGTCCTCTGCTGGTGGGGGCTCAGATACAGTTTGGAGATGGAGTTCACCCACATTAAAAAAAAAAAAAAGTGAGAGAGGTGGGGAGGGACCCTCCAGGATTAAGAAAATATCATGGGGTAAGAGGAAGCATTAGAATCCCATTCCATCTTCCTCATATCTCCCAGCTAACCCCCTCATCCCAGGTTCCTGCTTTAGGCTTGCCTATTCCAGGCTGTTTGAATGCTGTTCCTGTCACCCAGAATATACTTTGTGAGCCCCTTCCCAGCCTGATAAAAATTCTACCGAAAGTCTGCTCAAAGGCTTGACTACCCTTCACCTTGAAGCCTTCCTCACTTAGGCCCCCGGTAGCCCCACACTCCTCTCTCATGGTTGAGCACAGAGTTCATGCCTGGTGTGTAAGCTATGCTTACTGAGATCCTTACTGCACCAGAGTGGGTTTTTTCTTTTTATGTATATCTTTCTTCCTAACTGGCATTTCCTCACCGATTAGGACTTGTAGTCATCTTTGATCTTGCCTGTCCCTGAGAAGGATCTCCAAATTGACTTGCCAAATGGATGACAAGTCACAGACCCACCCCACTCCATCATCCCCTCTCTGGAACAGATGGATATCCTGTGTGAGCCCCTCAAGGTCCCAAAAGAAATGAGCCCAAAGGTGCCAGCCATGCCTCCCAGCCCCAGGTGACATCATACTCCAGGGTCAGACACCCCAAGAAGCCAGTGTGGTTGTACCGAGCTCGGCTTGAGTAGGCTCCTTGGAAGTCCACTGCACCCCAATCTCCCCCCGATCCTGTGCCACAGGGCTTCACACATGGAGCCCTTCACTCGTTTGGGCAGCTCTTTCTTTCCCCGAGGCAGTAGCCCCACTTTTTAATGCTTGTGATGGGCTCTGGGAAGGAGGGTGTTAGGTCCTGGGGTTAGGAAGAAGCATCCTTCATACACCCTTGGGGCCCCAAACCCATGTCCAGGCCTCCAAATGCTGGGTGGAGGGGGCCCCTCACCTGAGCAGAACACACTCAGGCCTCACTTGAGCAGGAAGCAAACCTCGAAGGCAGGAAACCTGGAGGCCTGAGATGAGCTCCAAGGCAGAGGTGAGACCTCTGGGGACCCCTGAGAGGTCCTTGGGACTCTGGGAGCTGGCTTTCTCTTATACCTCTCCGAGCTAGAGTCTTCAGCTGTCGGTGCCCTCTGGATCCACGAGACACTGTTTTCCATTTTCCCTCTCCTTTATCGACAAGGACCACCCCCACCCCAACTCTGCCATCACGATGTAGCCCTCCCCACACCAGGAAGCCGTCTTCCCCCTTGGCTCAGCTGAGGGTGTGATAATCCCGAACCACAAGAAATGTCTTCCTTCTTTTGAACCACAACAGGGGCTCTTGGTTTTGGGGTGAGTATGTGTGTGTATGTGTTTGGGTGAGCAAGGAGGAGGCACTCCTAAGCCCATAACCACTTTTCTTGGGAGAAGTTTTGTAGTTGTTATGCAGAGAGCTCTAGAACCTGCCTTCCCTTAACCTTACCTGGGTTAGTGGTCTAAGCGCAGCGGCACATGGAATTTATCTCTGCAGATATTCCTCAGCCTCTGGGGCAGAGGGGCCTAGGGTTCAGAAAGGAGGAGGTGATGGAGAAGATTGAGAATAGGAGGGAGGAGGGACATCCAGGGTAAGGAGGTAACCTGCACAAAAGCTTGCAGGGGCAATGGCAGAAGGGTTGGCATGAAAACTTGGGCTTGGTGAAACAAAGAAAGAAACCCAGAGATCTTCCATTCACAGAAATCCCCCAGAAAGGGCTCTCTTTACTGACAATCTTGGGCAAGTGACTTAAGCTCCTGGAGCCTCAGTATCTTCACCTGGAAAGTGGGTACAATATCCCGGGATAAGGTGACCCATAGACACTTTCAAGCACTGGAACTACTGCTTTTATTTGCAAATATACTTTCTGGATCGCTTACAAAACAAAAACAGAGTGGTAAGGATATGAATACCTGTCTCCTAGGCTTATGGTAGGGGTTAGAATGAGACCAATTGTGAAGTAGGGCCTGGCACAGACTAGGTGCTCAATACAATACAGCAATAATACATTACATATAAGACAATATGACATTACAAATAATACACTATTATTTACTCTTTTCTGAGCCCCAATTCTCCTGCCAATTTGAGAATCTGGGCTCTCTTTCAGCATCTGTTTAAGAAATCCGTTCCTCCCACGTGTGTGGTTCCCGCTCCCTGCCGCAGACAGCAGCCATCGCTGGGTGGAGCAGGGCAGAGGCTCCCCCGTCCATTACTCAGGGTTTCCAAGGCCTTGGCAAGGACTCCCTCCTCCTACTCCTCCTCCTCTTCCTCCTCTCCAGGCCGCTCCCAGCTCCTGAGGGACAGGAAGTGTGTATGTTTGGAAAGGGAGGGAGTCTTCCCCCAGTGATTGTGCCCACAGTCAGCATCCCAGAGCCAGGCCCTGGGGCTCTCTGCTGGCCGTACTGGGCACCAGCACCAGCCGCCTTCTCTTCCAAGCCCTAGGGGGGGTTCTTGATGGAAAGGCAGTCAGGCAAGGTATGTGTCAGCCCAGGCTCTAGCACAAACTTGCTGTGTGATCTTGGGCAAGTCCCTTCTCTCTGAGCCGCAGTTTGCTCCTGCGGTTAAGAGAGGGAGGGAGAGAGAGAGAGGGAGAAAGAGAGTGAGAGAATGAATTACGAATTATGCTTCCATGATTTGATGATGTAAGTTATTCGGTTGAGAGAAGGGAAGGGGAAGTTAAGGAAACTTAAGGTAGTTTTAGCCTGTACAGCCCAGGCGCTGGTCTTCAAGGCACAGCGATTGCGGGCTGGGGGTGGATGATCTGAGTAACTCTCCCCAATTACCCAGGTCATCACAGGGATGGAGACCCGATTTGACCACCTCCCAGACTCAGAGAACACATCCTTCGGCTTTTCTTTTCTGGTTCCAGCCCGGCCTCTTCCAGGGGCTTTTACCCTGTTTACAGAAATGGGAATTTGCATGATGAAAATAACCCCAGCCGGACTGAGATTTTACTGCGCTTGGCAAGGGGCTCGGAAAAAGCGGCTGCATAGCCAATTACTGGAATTTTTAAACACAAATAATATTTTATGGGATCAGTGGGCTGGCGCGGGGCCGCCGCACCCGGCGCGGCTCCTCCGCCCACAAACAAGCTCCGATTGTGCGCCGGGCAAGCGCGCCAGCCCCGGGGCGGGAGGGGGTGGTACCGCGGGCGGGCTGGGGTCCCGGCGCGGGCAGGTGCAGCGCGGGACCCGACGGCCTGGGCGCCCGGCCGGCAGGGAGCGTCGGCGAGGCCGGGAGCCGGGGTAGGGTGCGCTGGGCGGCCCGGCTCACCTGCAGCGCCGCGCCTGGAAGCGTTTAGCGCGAGAGGGCGCGCCCTGCGCTAGTTTCCCCGCCCGGCGGCCGCCCGCTGGGCCTGGCCCGCGCCCCGCGCCCTTGGCATGGCCGTGGCCGCCGCGCCGCCTCCGGAAGGCCGGCTTCCCGGAATGGCCGGAGGGCGGCGGGGAATCCGCGCCGAGGCCCTGGAGCCACCCCTCGCCTTCCCTCTCCCGCCCGAGCCTCGCGGGCGCGCTGGAGGCAGACTCCGGAGCCGCGGGCTGTGCCGGAGAGGCCAATGCAGGTCGAGGGGCACAGCCAAGGGTACGGGACATCCCCACGGTCCCGCCAGGGATCCCCATTCCCGCGCGCCCCGAGACCGCCGGGCCGGGCGAGGGATCCCGGAGGCTGGCCGTCCTGGCCAGCGCGCACTCCGCGGCCTGGGTCTGGTTCCCCGCAGCCGGGCCGCCCTCCCCCGCCGCGCGCCCAGCCCCAGCACGCACAGGGTTAAGCAGGAGCAGGTGTGTAGCCAGATGCCGCTGACCACCCCCTCCCCCGCAGCCCCGTCCGCCGCCTCCTCCTCCGCCCACCCGCTCAGAGCCAAACAGTCCCAAATAAAAGTGCTATTGTTGCCTTTCCCCACCCCCGTCGCTGCCCCGCCACCTGGAGCGGAGCCCGGTCCCCTCTTCACCTGCCCCGGGGCCGGCCGGGGGGGAGGGGAAGTGGGGCCTCCTAGCGGGGACTTCCGCTCCCCCTGGCCCCCAGCTTCCCCTCCCCCAGTGCCCCCAACACTGACCCCTGGGCCAGTGGCGGGGACCTTGGCTGGGGTGGGTGGGGGCTCCTTTCTGGCTTGGGAGCTGGGTTCTGGCCTCCCCTCGCTCCTCCCTCTAGCTCTTATCCTTGCCAACCAGACAAGCGGCAGGGTGTACAAAGCTGGGGGACAGTAGGCCCTGTGCGAGGAGCCCAGTACAGGGAGGGCCAGGCTCGGCTCGGCAATTGGCAGCTGCTTTCTTCTTTAAAAAATTATTTGTCCCTCAACAAGACACGGAAGGCAGGGTAAGAGTGATGACTCCCTTCTCACAGACCAAGAAAGGGAGGTGCTGAGAGATGAGGTGTTTAGCCACAAATCAC
>NW_024425452.1:1129028-1224154 GCF_017311325.1 Ursus maritimus | reverse complement strand
CTGCCGCCCGCTCCCCCCCCCCCCCAATACACTGCCATTTCCACTATTCTTCACTCAAAAGTGGGACAAGATAAGAACGTCTACTCAATCTATTTCTTTTCCCTCTATAAAAGTATTAGGGATAATTTTCAGTATTTTTATCAACTAAACAGTACCATACCTGAGGAGCACAGGCCAGGTTGGCAGCCTCATCCTGCTTGGCCATTCCTCTTGGCTTTACTTTCAAATCATTTATCTTTCTCTTACTTTTTGAGATTTTTGACACTGAGTTATACCTCTTTCCTTACCTGAGGCTAATGATTATTTAACTGGTATACTCTTTTTTGTTTAACTCGAAAGAGGGTATTTCTGGCAGGCAACTTTTCCCTACCATCCTCCCACTGATCCTTTCAAGGTCAACCTTGTACACAAAGTACTATTAAATAATCACTTCCCTCATCCTCTTCTCTTTTTGTACCTTCAAGACATCCTCCTGCTCATTCATGCAGCTGTTGGCCTTACACACTCCTTAAGTGTGTTTTATTCTGACAAAACCTCCCAAATACACAGATTGCTTCCTCTCCACCCAAACTGGGCTGATCTTAAACAGTGTGCAAATTTATACAGGAATGTCTGCCAGCTTCTAATTCTGTATTTTGCAGCAGCAGGAACAACATAAATCTCTAGCTCCAAGCAGACCCAACAGTAGCCAACAGTTCTGGGGAATCAACAAAATGTTTGTAGGGCAATATCCTCCCTCTTGTGGACAAGGCTGAAAAGAACTAACCTTTCACATTCTCAAAATGCTGCCAATACATAAGTAATATGGGCTTCTCTTCCCCCCAAAAACTAGAGCACTGTAAAGCTAGGACAAAAAATTTTGATGGAGACTTCTCCCTTTAAGAAAAGCGGGTATGTACATGTGCATATTTTTTAGTATTAGGAAGGAAGGGAGGAAGGAAAGGTAACAGGGGATACAAAGCTGGGGGACAGTAGGCCCTGTGCGAGGAGCCCAGTACAGGGAGGGCCAGGCTCGGCTCGGCAATTGGCAGCTGCTTTCTTCTTTAAAAAATTATTTGTCCCTCAACAAGACACGGAAGGCAGGGTAAGAGTGATGACTCCCTTCTCACAGACCAAGAAAGGGAGGTGCTGAGAGATGAGGTGTTTAGCCACAAATCACGAGGTTGGCAAACGTTGGGGCTTCGCACAGGACCCAAGTCTGTCGAGTCTCCTGGCACCGCGGGTTCTCGTTTGATGGACAGGGGATGGGGGACCCCAGAGACTGGCGACCTGGCACCGCCTCAGACTCACTGTAGGTCCTCCAACAAGTTACCCCACTCTGGTCTCCTAGTTCTTAAATCCACCGAGGTGGGCTAGCATGATTCCTGATTTCTCTTGGAACCCAAGGGGCTGGTTGATCCCCGAAAGTCTGGAGGTCCGGGGTGGGACCCCACGAGGAAGCGAGGCAGCCGGGGCCTGTGCAGAGGGAAGGAAATGTTTCCCTCTCGCTCCCCATCTCCGCTGGCCTTTCCCTCCCTGCCTCCATCCCTCCCTGCTGGCCCCCGGGAGGCTGAACTGCGAGGTTAAATAAATATCTGACGGTGGCTCAAGGAAACGAGTCAAGACCGTTGCTGAGAGAAGAAACCCAGACCTCAGTGCAGATCCGCCCCCGAGTCCGAGCAGCCCCTGCCCCGCCCCCAAAGCGTGCGTGCCGAGCCCTGAGGCCCCTCGGGCCTCACCCAAGCTCCCCTGGATAGCCAGCCCCCTCCGGTGCGGCCCAGGTCCCCGGACCTCCTCCCCCTGCGGCGTGGGGGCAGCTGGAGCTGGGGGTGTGCGCGCAGGGTTACCGTATTTCCCTTCTGTGCGCCCTGGGTTTGGAGCGCAGGTATTTAACTCCTCCAACCCGCCGGAGAGTCCTCTCCACACTGTGGAAAGAACCCAGATGGGAATCCAGAGATTTCGAATTTTTTGTTCTCTTAGCTCTACCGCAATCTCTCTCTTGACCTTCAGACCTGTAAGTCCTGTTTCCGATTTCCACCTGACCGTCCAGCGGGCATCTCAAATTCAACTTGTCCAGCTGGGAAATTCTGATCTTTTCCCCCACACCTGTTACTGTCCATCTTTGCCATCTCAGAAAGGGGCAACCTCATCTTTCCAGTTGCTGGGGAAGAAAATCTCGGAGTTATTCTCAACTCCTCTCTTTTTCTGTCATCATTCATCTGAATGCCTTAGCAAATCTTGTTTACATTGCCTTCGAAATCTGTCCAGAATCTGCTTCTCTTCACCACGTCCTCCACTTCCCCCATGGTTCCAAGCCACCATCTTCTCTTGCCTGGAATTTTGCAACACCTCCTAACTTGTCCCCCGGCATCCTTTGTCCCCCTCAGTCTGTTGGCAACAGAGCAGCCAAGGTTATCCTTTTAAAGCCAAAGTCAGATCACGTGCCTCTTCTCCAAGTCTTCTAAGGGCTGCACATCTCACTCAGAGAAAAAGGTCCTTACAAGACTCTCCAGGATCTGATCACCTCTCTGTGCTTCCTTCCCATCCCTCTGCCATCACTCCACTCCAGGGGCTCTGGCCTCCTCACTGTTCCACAAGCAGGACAGCACACTTCTGCCCCAGGGCCTTTGCATTTGCCATCCCCTCTGCCTGAACCTCTCTTTCCCTAGATTCCTACAACGCTTCCTCTGTCATTTTGCTAAGGTTTTCTCTGACCCTTCCTCCTCCAATACACACAGACTTCTCATTTCCCTTCTCCTGTTTTTCTCAGTAGCATTTATAACCATGTAACATCTTATCTATTCACCTTCTGATTTGTCTATCTCCTCCCGCCACACTGTAGATGCGATGAAAGCAGAGGCTTTTAAAAGCAGTCTCGGTCCTAGAACAGGGCCTCACACACAGCAAGCACTCAGTCAGTATTTGCTCAATGAATGAGTAAATGGAATGAACTAGTCACCTTCCCTCCCCGGGCCCAACTTGTCTACCTGCACAGGTGAGTTGGATCCAGTGAAAGTCTCCCTGTGCTTTGAGAGTCCCATGGCTCCTTCTAAACCTGACCTGCTAAATGTTCCATCCTAGGCCTTCTATAACATCACCTGGTGGGATGGGGAGAGTAAGGGTGGGAAGTGCAGGCCAGGTTTTGTGGAAGAGGAGACCTGAGGCTGGGCTTGCTTGCAGGAAGGTGGTCAATAGGGAGGGGTGGGAGAGGAGCCCCCTCCTTCACTGAAAGGGCTGCTCTCTTCCTCTCACTCCCACGGGTCATCTCTGACCAGAAGGCCTTTGGTCACCTGGAGAAGCTGAGCCTGGAGGAAGCTAGCTGTAGAAAATATCCCCACAAGGTGTGGAGAGCTGGTGGTTTAGAGGGGCTGGCTGAAGGCAGCCTGAGGATTTCCAGAAATATGGAATTGTTACCTTTCCCAATACTTGAAGGATCAGGAAAGATAAGAGGGGTGGGGAACGCTAATCAATCATTCATTTGTTCAGGCTGCATATGCTGAAAATGCCTTTTCATAAAGGTCCCCAAGGTAGAGGCACAGTGACTCCTAATGCAGTAGAGGGGACAAGGGGATAGTACCCAAGATGAGTGTTTGACGGCTGACATGAGTTTCTGGTAGGCACTGGGAGTCCAAGATGAATAAGACTCAATTCCCACTGCGGAGAAGCTCAGACTCCTTTCTGACCATTTTTAAACAATAATTGATTGTCGATCCCACCTCTTTGCACAGTGGGAGGGGATGAAAAGGCTTCCTGGAGGAGGTGACATAGCTGAGCCAGACTAGAAAGAAAGAAAGGAGGCCGAGGCTCTTGGCATGACCACAGGGCCAGCACTTCCCAATCATGGAAGTAATGTGGGAGGGTGTAGACATTATGGTTCGGGATGGTTAGAGTGGAACTAAGGTGTCAGCTAGCTCCGTGCCTAGGCTGACCAAAGTAAGGCAGAGAAGGCTTACCCCAGGGAGGCTGCACCCCAGTTCAGAGGGCCTACCATTCACTTAAGAAGCATCCCCGAAGGTCCCTGTGTGCCTGGCCTGGGCCAAGGCCCTGGAGGAGGTGGGGATATGCACAGTGAGACCTGGGCCGGTGGTTAGGAGACCTAGACCATCAATGGCTCTGGTACATGTTGGCCGTGTAAGCCTGGGTAAGCCTCGAATCTCTCTGAGCCTCAGTTCTCCCAACTGTAGAGGTGATAGATAATTCCATCTGCCTTGCGTGACTCATGGACTAGACCAATGGTCAAATGAAATAATTCCACCATACGCACTTAAAAGTGTATGCGAGAGGATGCAAAAATACCATAAAGCAAGATCTCAGTCCTTCAAGAGCTTAGAGAATGGTCTCTATAGCTTACAGCCCCATCCTTAGGCCCCTCAACCTTCCATTTAAATCCCAGCCCCGGGCCCCCTTGGGACTGGCTGGCTGCCTCCCTGGACTTAACACTTGAGCTGGTTTCCCTCCTGACCCCAGACATCCAAATGTAGGCTCCCCCTCGTGGCACTTCCTGGAATAACAGGTGTCCCAGCAAGAATAGATGGGGCTGGGTAGACAACAAATAGGGAGCAGGAAGAGGCTAGAAGAGGAAAAATATGAAGACCCGAGAAAGGAACAGGAGAAATCTGCCAAGGAAGTAAACCCTAAAACAGAATATTAGACTGGAAGGGACCTGAGACCTTGTCCCACATCCCATTTTACAGATGAGAAAACTGAGGTTTAGGGAAAGGGAATTTAGAGGCAGGACCATGACTTGAGTGTCCGTATACTCCTCTGCCGGTGCTCGTTCCATGACACCGAGTGTCATGTGCACGTATACACCCCAGTGAGCAGACACCATAGATTGCCAATTCCCTTGGCATCTGGCAGGGTCCCGCTCTGACTATGTAGCAATCTCTCCCAGGGCAAACATTCTTAAATGCTGGTACAACCCCGGAGCTCATCTATTCTGAGTCCAGAAATCAGAGATAGACAACTCACTAGAATCTTTCTCTTCTTACTGGGGTATGGGGACAGGAAAGAGCATGGGGACACACTGAATCCACAACTAAACGACCACCTCAACCCGAGGGGCCTGTGTGTGTGAGTGTGTGTGTGTTACAGTTGCCAAGTATGGAGTGCTCCATCCAAAGTTTTTTGTAACTTTCATCTCCTAATTTAGTCCTTGCTGCTATTGTTAGCCCACTTCAGAGATGAGAACAATGAGTCACTGAAGGCCCAAGTGGTTTGCCAAGGTCAAGAAGAACATTAGGGAGCAATGAATGTCGAGCATGCAGAAAGCACTGATAGGTGCTGTTATTTGCCCGTGAGACTGCCTTGTTTTTTTTGAGCTGAGCTGAGGAGGAACTCTTCCCAACCTGCGGTCCCCTGCTACTGCAGGGGAGACTTCTCCTGCCTCCCCTGGATCCTGGCAGCCTGGAGGGGCCTCTAGCTCTGTGTTTGAAGTAAGGGTGAGGAGGGCAATGGGCGCAGAGAATGCAGCAGAGGAAGGGGGCTGCTTGCCTGCATTGAGCTGAGAGGCTTGCAAGTAGCCTTCCCACAGGCTGGTGGAGGGGAAGCCGGGATTTCTGATCCCCTTAGGGGTCGGAAAGCAAAAGGGAGCTCGAGGACCACTGTGAAAATGTACTGATGCTGTCCAGGAGCTAGGAGAAGAAAGTGTCGCCTTGCCCATTGCTACATCAGCAGAATGCTGGGGGCTCAGCGGATGAAGCACAGTGGATTCGGGGTTCAGGAGCTTATATGTCCCTGTACAGTGTGAGGCAGTGGTTGGAAACATAGGCTTTAGAGCTAGTCTGCCTGGGTTCACACCCCAGCTTCTAAATGAACACATCTGTGGCCTCCACTTCCCCTCTCTGAGCCTCAGTTATCTTACTGGTACACGGAGAATACTTGCATCACCTGAAAGACAGGTGGAAGCAGTAAATGAATGTAAAGTACTTAGGAAAATGCCTGGCACATAGTAGGTGCTCAAGGAACACAATCTGCGATTCAGAAAGACCCAACTGCATTACAAGATCACCACCTGTACAGTGAAAGGAGCTGGGTTAAGTGAGGATTTCTGACAGTAGGGGTCATAGCTCTCTGGGGAAGGTTTTTGTTCTTGTTTTTCCCAGGAGGGGCAAAACTATAGAAAATAAAATCTGGAAAATATTCTGTGGGATGGCTTGCAGGAGATTTGAATGCTTCCCTGAGGGGTATGAGTTTACAGGGTTGATTCACAGGACCAGAACGTTCCCCTAAGATCCCTGGCTCTGACATTATTCTGTGGCTCTGGAATTACCTTCTCAGTCTGGAGGGTGTGAAGTTCAGGGAAGCATCATCCCGGATAACTGGGGACCCCAAGCCCAAACCTTGCAGCGTAAGCCTGAGTGCCCAGGAGGGAATCTGAGGTTCCTGGATTGTCCTGTATCCGGCCTGTCCCTGAGTGTGTGTGTGTGTGTGTGTGTGTGTGTGTGGATGGAGGAGGAAAGACAGGCTTTCATGGGAGAAAGGGCAGGCAGGGAAAGCTCCTTGCCCATCATGTTTACTGAACTGCACTGAATTATGACTAAATGCCAAGATCTGGCTTCAGGCAATTGCCTAAATCATTTAGGGGTTGACAGAAGAAGGAGGGAGGGGACATGGGGAGCTTGGGGGAGAATGCTCTTGTAATTCTTCAGTCTGAGGTACATTAAGGAGCCATAAGCCATGTCGAGAGCTTGAATTACATTAGAGAGATTATCCTGTTACAGTTCATAATCCTGGATAATATACCGTCTTGGAGCACACCTGCCCATGATAAATCTCACCCTGTAATGGCCTGACCCTGGGGACCCAGGGAGGCTGGGGCAGCTGGCAGGGGCTACGGGCGTGGGTGTAGACTCAGCAGAGGCACCTGTGAGTCCTCCTGACTCATCCTCGCGCCCCCTGCCCCTGCCGCAGCCCAGACGGGGCCTGATGTAGCCGGGAGCTTCAAACTCCTCCACCTCTTTTCAAAGTGCTGGGCTCACGAGGGCCCCTCCAGCCCTCGCTCCTCCCTCACGATCCCACATCCTGCTCTGGTGGGGACAGACCATTTGCATCCCTGTCTCTAGGTTCTCCTCTCCCTGAATACCTTCCCCTTAATCTCTCCAAGCCCAGCTGGCACTTCATGGTCCAGGGAGACGTCTCCAAGAACACATACTGACATCCCCCTGAGCTCCAGCTCACGGCGCTGACCCTTGCTCGTGAATGCGTGTGTCACCTGCTCCATGCGGTGTTGGCAAGCTTTTCCTGAGCTTCTGTCTCTCCAAGTGGACTTTGGGTACCACGGAACCAGGATCCATGACTTCTGCCACACCAGTCAGCACAGAAAGGGCAAGTACCTTGCCCAAGGTCATGCCACTAGTTAGTGGCAGATCCAGGATTTGGACCCCATTCTCCTGGCTCCAGAGTCTGTACTTTCAGCCCTAGGGAATGCTGTCCCTCTGACCTGAGAGCTCTGTCCTGTGTCACTTGTGGGCCTGGCCTCACTTGCCATGAGCTGTCAAATCCTTACTAGGCCCTGGGGACCCCCACAAGCCGAAGGGATGACTCTCTCATGGTGGATCTCAGGGTGGGATGGACCCTGAGTCTCCCACATCTGTTCCCAGCCTGATCGGGCAGCTCAGTCCACCGAACGAGCTCGTGAAGCCCCCCATCGGCATCCCTGCCTCAGCTCTAAACCTGTCTCCTGCACAGCCTGCTGTCGGTGTGCAGCTTTGGCAAGCTTGGAGGCGTCTGGGTGCCTGCCACGTGGCCCTGCTGTCTCTCTGCATGATGCCCCAAGCCCCAGCAGCCTCAGATTCTGCTTTACTTCTCCCACTTCCTTTCCCCAAATGCACATTCTATATGTACCTCTATCTGGAGATGCACGGAGGGCACTGGGGCTCTAGCTAATGCAAGCCACTCCACGTGTCCTAAAAAGATACCACAGCTATCCTTTATCAAGTGCTCCCTAAGTGCCAAGCCCTGGGTTATGCTTTTCACCTGCATTATTTCATGTACCCCATGCCCTCCCCGTGAAATAGCTACTCCATAATGTCTATTTTACGGATGAGAAAGCTGAGGGTTAGAGGTTAAACCCACACCCCACCCCCCGATGCCACACTGTCTTCTTATGGTGAGTGCCAGTTACCCGCACTGCCTCCCCAGCAACATATCCCCCCAGCCCACCCATCTCCCTCCCTTTTCATCCCTGCAGATGCCTCCAGCACCTGCCCCCCTACCTTTCTCTTGCCAGGTTCCAGAACTCCCTGCATTCCAAGTCGGTCAGTGCTTCCTGGATTCGGGCCCTCTCCCTGCACATCATTCATCCAGGCGGGACCCCTGCAGTTTGATCAGCCACCCTGCATTCATTCCCATCACTCATTCATGGAGTTCTGGAATGTCAGAGCTAGAAGGGGCCATTCTCCCCAAGCTCTGAGTCACAAGGGCCCGGGCCCTCGCCTCAGCTCCCACTCTCCACTGACAAAGCGGCATGACCCTGAGCCAGGAATCATGTGACCTCCATATCCCTCCCTCTACTTCCTCTTCTGAGAAATGGAATAAGGAATGGAATGCACACCTGTTGGTGTGTAACAAGCCACCCCCAAAGAGAGTGGCTTAAAACAACTATGGGGCTCTCCTAGTGTCTGGGCTGGCTGGGCTCAGCTCAGCAGTTCTTCTGTGGCTATCTCTTACAATCGCGGTAGCCGGTGGCCAGGGCTGCAGGCATCTGGAAGACTGATCCGGATGCTGGGGTGGCCACCCTCTTGCTCTCTGCGCACCCTCAGGACCTCTTCTCTCCACGTGATCCTCTCAAGCTGCACACAGCAGCTCGGAGCTCCCAGAAGTACACAAATGGAAGCTTCCGAGCCTTCTAGAGGCTTCGGCCCAGAAGTGGCACAGCCTCACTTCTGCAGCAATATTGGTTACATTCAAGGGGACGGGAAATAAACCCAACCTCTTTCTTCATGGGGGAATGGCAAAGAATGTAAGCTACCACACACTTCATGACCTTGAGCCAGAAAAGTGCTTAATTTATCTAATTTCCCATCTTCAAAGTGTAACCACAGCGACCCAAGGAAGGTACTCAGAACAGTGCCAGGCACACAGGCAGCACTCACTACATGTTAGCTGGTGCTATTTTTATTTCTAACGCTAGGCCTAGCGTTGTGCCGGGTAACTGGTGAGAGGGGTGCGGGGCTACACGAGTAATGGCAAAAACAGTTTATACTCCTGATAATAAATAATCTAGTTCATGAGATAAAATTAACACACGCAGAGATCAAAGTCCTAATTCAAGGTATTGTGTAATTAAGGAGCCCATGAGAGGTACAGATAACATACTGGAGGAAGTTGGAGGGCAAAGAGATTGGATGGGGGGCTGGGTGGCCAGTGGAGACTTTGAGGAGGGAGAGAGGGGCCACCTCTGAGGGGCAGGATGGACCCCAAACTCCCTGTTTTCAAATCCTAGCTCTGCCACTTTTGGGATGTGTCTATGTGATCTTTGCAAGATGCTTAACCTCTCTTGGCCTCAGTTTCCTTTTTGTACAAGATATCTATCATAAGGCTCAAGGGAAGGGTAAATGATTTAATTCCTATAAAGGGCCTAGAACAGTGTTTGACCTGCGGTGAGGGTTGCTTCAGCTTCCTGAAAGAGAGGAGACCGGCTAGGTGGTGGGGAGGGACAGGTCTCCGGGTGGAGGGGAACAGTGGCTGCATTGTAAAGCAAGAGGAGGTGTATGCCATGCTCAGGGACTTGGCTGTGCAGGGGGAGGTGCTGGGGGAGGGCAGAGGGAGCTCAGGCAGAGAGGAGGGGGAGGGGCAGAGTGCAGAGCCTTCAAGCCCAGCCAGAGTAGTTTGGACTTGACCCTCCCAGGCCCACAGGAGCTATGATAGGTCTCTAACAAGGGGGGGTGGGTGTGCCATCTGGGCTGCCTTAGAAAGAGACCCCTAGCAGTGGTATACAGGTGGGTCAGAAACAGAGTGATGGCCCCACCAAACTGGCATGTCCTGAACCCTGCTGGAGGCACAGGGAGGGGGCAGCGACTGACAGAGTGTGACAGAGTGGGGTGGGAATCGCTGCGGCTCTGGGGGAACCCACTGCCTCCTGCCCGTTTGGCGTATCATCCCTGGGTGCTGGTTGCTGGCTGCTCTTGCTGCCTCCCTTCTGGGCCAGGCTGAAAGGCTGCATTCAGGAAGGGGCAGGGCCTCAGGGAATGGACTGGACCCCAGCTGAGCTGACCTCCCCTTGTGGACCTGGACAAAAAAAGAGCAGTTCTGGAAGAGGGCTGTGGCCCAGACCAGGCTTGCAGGCCCAAAGCAGCAGACCATGAGCCGGGACTCAGCACTGACTGGCTCTCCGTGTGTGTGTGTGTGTGTGTGTGTGTGTGTGTGTGTGTGCACGCGTGTGTGTTGGGGGGATTTGTGTGAGAGAGAGTGTGTATTTGTTGTTTGCGTGTATGTGTGTGAGAGAGAGACTGAGTGTGTGACAAAGAGGGAAGGGGGAAGACCATATGTCTATTTTCTTGGAGAAACAGTTGTCTCCTCAAGAGGTGAGAATCGGGAAGGGAAGGAAAGTGGAGTTAGAGAACCAGGGCCACATGAAAAACAAGTGTCCTGTGTACAGGGCCCCTGTGTGTGAGTCAATTTTTTGGATTTTTCTGATATCTTCCTTCTGTCTCTCTAAACCTTTCTTCTTCCAATGTTTTTCTTTCTCTCTCCACCAGGTTGGCACTCTCCTGCTCAGCCCCAGGCCCAGTGTTCCTGGGGGTGAGGACCCCGCTACCCATCCCTTGCTCAGGCCTCTCCCATGGTCAGAGCAGCAGTGGACAGAGCAGGCCTCGGGCCTGTGCCAGGTAGGTCTCTCTTGCCTCCACCGGACTGGCTTGAGAGCATTCCCTTCCCTCAGCCCCTCCTCTGAAAAATACTCGATGAGCAGGAACTGTGCACCAGGCGCTGGTCCAGGCCCAGGGACCCAGGGCAGGCCTTTTCTAGAATCTTCTGCACCCAGTACCCTTGCTCTGGGAAAATGGGATGGGAAGGGAACATCTGCTTAATATTGAGGCATAAATGCAGAAACAGATCTCAGGGCCTCTCCCTGGTTTGCCCTTGCACTTCCCTTGTCTGTCTCTGCTCTTCTCCCCGCCCCCCACCCCTTTCTGGTGAAAAAAGTGGAGAAATTGGAGCCAGAGAGGGCTAGGCCCAAACCCCAGCTTGGCCTCATTCAAGATGTGGAATCTTCAGCAAGTGGCTCCCCCTCTCCCGTATGGCTGGGTTGCTGGGAGAATTAAATGAGCAGTGAACCCAGGTGCCTAACAAAGGCACTCTCTCTCTCTTTTTGTCTTGTTTCTTTTCTTTCATCCCCTTTCTTTCATTTATTTAAGAAAAATGTCCTGGGCCTTCACTATGCTGGAACCGTGGAGGAGAGGCGGGAGTCTGGTCTCCCCAGCAAGATTTCAGCCTCAGCCTGGCAGTCCTACCCAGGCCTCTGCCTCCATCGCTTGCGTCCCCTCTTGTTCCTTTAGGAAGTGGGGGCGCTGCAGGTCCTGAGGGTGGGTGGGTGGGGGGGACAGTTGCACCTGTGATTTGGGCCTGGCACCCGTGGTGGCGGTGGTGGCGCTGGAGCTGGGGCCGAGGCCCCAAGGGGCAGCCAGGCTCTGCCGCCCCTGACACTCCTCTTTTTCTTCGCTTCCCTTCTCCCCGCCTGTGACACCCAGCTCTCTCTCCCTCTCTTCCCCTCTCCCTCCATTCCTCTCTCCCCTTCGGTTCCCCCTGCGGCTTGCCAGCTGCCAGCAGATGACATCTCCTTTCATGTTTGGGGCTGAGCACGGCTTTGAATGTTCGTTTGATTCCGTTAAGATAATAGCTGGTTCACTGTCAGATGCAGACTGATCAGTTAAAACCTTAATCACTGCCTGTCTCCTCACACGGCACTTATTTTTTAAGAGATTAATCCCCTCAGCCCTGCTCCAGCTCACATTCTGCTTGGGAAAAAGAAAGGCAAGGTTTGTGCTATCCTTGTTATTATTATTGTTATTATTGTCATTCTCATCACTCTGCGTATTAGCTCCTTCCCTCTGCATTCTTTCAACTCTTCCTTCCTTTCTTTTGTTCCCCCGTTGGGCTTCCAATGCCCCCCCCGCGTGTTCTCCCCCCTTCACATGCACACACACACGCACCCCTACGGCTCTCCAGACACAGCGTGAGCACCGTAGCCCCGTACGTGCCCTCCCTGCCTCCAGAGCATGCCCGGACGTGGCGGCACCCAGGCCAGGGGCAGGACATGGTCCAGGCACGTGTAGACCAGGGCAGTGAGAGAGCGCAGCGCTCTGCCCTGGACGCAGCCTCATCTCTGGAGTCAAACACACCTGTCCCGCCCCTCCCTCAGAAAGTACCCGCTCTGTGGGCTTGGGGAGGAGCCTCAGTTTCCGCGTCAGTACAATGGGCATGAGAACACACTTCAGGAAGTCTGTGAAGGCTGAATACAAGAAAACAGGGAGGCCACTCACAGCAGCGCCTGGTACAGAGCAGGGACCTGGTGGGGTTCCCGTTCTTCACCCTCACGTCCCAGATTCCATAAAAAGATGCTTCCCAGAGGCTGCCGGGTCCCTCCCTGAAGACGACATGTCCTTTCTAGGTCATTTGGAAGACGCTCCTCACTTGATCACCTCTCTCTCTCAGCCGACAAGGAGATCTTGCTTCACAGTGACCCGTAAAGGGAACTGATGTTCCTCTTACACAGGAGAAGTCACCAGAAACCGTCTAGTCTGACTCCTCAAAGCACACGAAGAGGCCAAAGCTCAGAGATGGGGTCACTTGCCCGGGGTCTCGCAGTGGGTCCCAGCAGGACTGGAACTGGGATTCAGACCTGGCTTTCACTACACCACCTGAGGAGAAGCAGCCAGTCAAGCAAGCAACCAACATTTACTTGGCATGGACTATGGGCCCTGCCCGAGGCCATTTGAGAGAACAACCAGGCTATGCCAGACTGGGTGGGACACAGGCTGGCTCGGACCCTTTCCTGCTCCGGCTGGTGCTGCAGGCATAGGAAGGCTATCTGGAGGGGGCGGTGTGTGCAGAATTGGGGATGGCAGGACTCGTAGGCAGGGACTTGGAAATGCGCACCTGGGGGCCACCGGGAATCCCAGTCCAGTTCCAGCACGGCTCCTGTGCCTGGTGAGACGACCTTACGGAGGTCGGGGCGATCTGCCTGCTTTCTCTGCTGGGAACTCACAAAACAAAGCACGGGGTGGCATTTGCGGTTGATGAGACTTGTGTTGGGTGGAAGACAGAACTTTCTGACTCTGAGGCGTGGGCACAGGTGACCAGAGAAGCCCGGCATCCCCGTGGTTGGTGGCATTACTTCCTTCCTTCGAAGCCAGGTGGGAAGAGCTTGGAGTCTGGAGCCTGACTGCCTGGCTTTGAATTGCTTGCGAGCTGGATTCCTTGGGTGAGTCACTTAACCTCTCTGGGACTCAGTTTCTGCCTCTAAAATGGGAATAAAGATAGTCCTTAGCACTCAGTGCCTGGCATAGAGTAAGTGCTATGTAAGCATTAGTCACGACTTTCAGTAACCACATCTTATGCCCCCGAATGGGCCAGGCCCAAGCCCCAGCCCTAGGAAACAGAGTTGAACAGCACATGGTCTGCTGCCAGGATGAGCTCGGCCTAGTGGGATGGACCAGCGAAGAGTCAGCGGAGCTAGGTCCCAGAGGAAGAACCAGATGACAAGCGTCCCCTCCCTGGGTGTTAACTTTTCTCATGTGTGAAATGGGGGGCTGGGACTGGAGTTCAAGGGCCCTTCTGGCTATTCTAGAAATCTGTACTGACTGACAGGGTAGGGTGCGAATGAGGATAATGGAGGGGGCAGTGAGGGGGATAGGGGTGAAGAGGGTGGAGATTTCATGCCAATGGGGGGAGGTGGGGATGGGAAATGGAGGCCGAGGTGGGTTCCATTCCTGCTTAGAGGCAGGGCCCTGCCAAGGACTAGGGCTGAAACACCCTCCCCACCCCCTGCCCAGCCCAGCAGGAGGCGGCCGGGGGTTAATGGCGTGACATCCCTGCGGCAGTCAGCCCGATGGGCTTCTGATGCCTTTTCTAATTTGGTGAGCGCTGTAGATTAGCAGGCAGGGAGAAGAGAGCTTTCCTCTCGCAGGTTATTATCCTGCCAACTCCCTGGGCACCCAAGGGAGGGAGTCAGCATGTTCCAGGAGAAAAGGAAGCAGGGCCTGGCATTCTGGATCGAGCACCCCTGGGGAGCAGGGAGAGAGCCAGGGCTGGTGCAAATAAAACGGTTGCTATTAATGGCTCTGGTGCTGGTTGAAATGGGAGCAGCAGCCGTCTCTGCAGCTCCAGAGGCTGTGGCAGGAGGGAGGGGCTTCCTGGAAGTAGAGCTCGCAGAGGCTGAGAGTCTGCCTTGAAGGGACGCTGGATTTCCCTTTTCCTGAAAAAGAGGGGCAGCCTCACGGAGCGGGTCACGGGGTACTTCTGCCTCTGCTCCACTGCCCTTTAGTCTAGGGTAAGGGAGCCAGACATCTGGCTTAATGCCCATCCCAGCTCTTCAGGAAAAGGCCAATGCCTCCGGGTCACTGGACCCCTGCCTAGAGAATTCCTTCGCACACCTGGCCCTGCTCTCAGCTCACACTGAGGGACCAGGAAGGAGGGAGAGTTTGGTTGGGGGGGTGAGTTGGCCGCCTGATGGCCCTCCTGGACAGAAAGAGCGTCTGCTGAGGCCTGCCCTCAGTGACTTCAGTCCTGCACGAGACCATCCTCATCAGGCTCGGGCTGAGCAGTGTCAGGGGACAGCAGCAGCTTGGAGGCCAAGGGTGCTGAGTCATGGCTCTCCCCTGACCCACTGACTGGCTGCGTGACCTCAAGCTGGATACCACCTCTCTCTGGGCTCCAGTCTCCCCAATATGCTGTGT
This sequence comes from Ursus maritimus, assembly GCF_017311325.1. NCBI lineage: Eukaryota > Metazoa > Chordata > Mammalia > Carnivora > Ursidae > Ursus > Ursus maritimus. Next base: position 1,209,278 of record NW_024425452.1, on the reverse strand, counting down.
ACCCGAATAGGGTGTTTTCATAGTTCCTGCCGGGAGGCTGGGGCCTGGATCGACGTGTGCCTGCCTCTGAGGCCTCAGGCTCATTAGGTCCTTTGAGAACCTTCCCTATTCCAGCCACAGCAGACTGGACTTAGAGGGCAGGGGAGAGGAGGCCCAGGTGGGGGTGGAGCAGTGGGGGCTGCTGGGGGAGGAATGGGGCAGCTGGGCGGGAAGCCCACTGGATGAGGAGGGGTGCCAGGGCCTGGGGAGCAGCCATGAGGGTCTGAGCAGTGGTAGCCTTGTGGGGCCCCCTTTCTAGACCGTTGGCTTACTTAAGTATTAGATGCCCTGAGTGAGTCCTTGTTAACAGGTCAGGACAAGACCAAATTATCACCATAATGTTAAATACATAACAAATAAATACTAACGGCCAGAAAAGACCATTAAACAGTTGAAATGTTCTTCTTCTTTTTTTTTTTTTAAGATTTGATTTATTTGAGAGAGAGAGAGCAACAGCATGAGCAGGGTAAGGGGCAGAGGGAGAAGCAGACCACCGCTGAGCAGGGAGCCCAATGGGGGCTTGATCCAGGGACTCCTTTGGGATCATGACCTGAGCTGAAGGGAGACGCTTAACCGACTGAGCCACCCAGGCGCCCCTGGAATGTTCTTTTGTTTAAACATGTATGATTACACCGATAAATAAATAATAAATCAAACGAGTATTATAGTTCAGAAAAGACAGAAGTAATTGACTACTACTTAGAAATGATGTTCACGGCTTATTGGAGGGCAGGGGGAAGGCGCACGGGACGGAAAGCTCCCCAAAGAGAGAACTCTGGGTGCTTCTGAAGATCATTTGCATAGCGAACAGGGGACGGAAGCAGCCTCAGTCTGGTACTTTGTCTTCCCAGTCACCTTGCCGCTTCTTTTCTTTCCCAGGCTCCTGTGTGAATGCAGGGATGTGGAGAATGGCAGGAGCTCTGATGATTTTGGATTGTTACAGACCTCCTCTCCAAACGAGGAGGGTAGCTGAGTCCTGAGTCCCCGGCGTCTGGGGCTGGCTGTGTCCAGGAGAGTTCCTCGAGTGAACTTCCTGGTCCTATACAATCTTTATGAAAGCGTAAGGAACACAGATGTGCTCATTTGAAGCTCAGGTAGAGAGAGGATCCCTGAACTCCACAGTAGGGCAGTGATTGCTTAGAACCCGGGACAATGGATTCCACGCCCCCTCCCCGCGAAGAGTATTTTTATCACTCACGCAGAATTGTTGGTACATGGTGATAAGAAAAAAGCAGACCACTCTCACTTGATTTTATTATTATTTTAAAGTTCTCTACAGACAATGAACCCTTCCATTGCGGGCACCCAAGGCTGACCCCTCCCACTACCCCTGCCACCCCCCTCCCCTGTTCTCCATTGGGGTTTCCACCTTCACCGCTGGCTCCAGCCCTGTATTCCAGAAACCTTGGTTCCAAACCCTTCCCAGTCCAGGCAAGTTCAGAAAACAGAGGCAAATAGCCACACATCTTTTTTTTTTTTTTAAAGATTTTATTTATTTATTTGACAGAGATAGAGACAGCCAGCGAGAGAGGGAACACAAGCAGGGGGAGTGGGAGAGGAAGAAGCAGGCTCATAGTGGAAGAGCTTGATGTGGGGCTCGATCCCACAACGCCGGGATCACACCCTGAGCCGAAGGCAGACGCTTAACTGCTGTGCCACCCAGGCGCCCCAATAGCCACACATCTTAACCATCTTGAGTGTTTTTGATAAACGTAAAGGCTCTAGCAAGTTTTTAACTGTCCCTGTACTGCGGTCGAGGCATTTGTTCCTACTTCCCGTCCACGATCTCATTTGATGTTCACAACCATCTTCGGAGGTAGGTCTTATTACGCCCGCTTTGTAGATGAGGAGAGTGAGGCTTACAGGGGTTGTGTACATTCGGTTTACATAGCTGGATTCAAACTCCAGAGCCCATGCTCTTAATCTCTACATGACAGACATGTAGGGTTGCGTGGGGATTCAATGAAATAGTGCACATAGTGATTAGCCTGTAGCCTGGTGCGTAATAAATATAGTAATCATGATAGAGGATATAACCATTCTGAAATATACTAATAAATATAAAGTGCTGGCATATGCCTGGCACAAAGTAAGTAGCTAAAAAGAATGATAATACAAGGCTTTATTTGATTTCACAGCCAAAGAGGAGAGCAAGCAATGTTGCAAGCATTCAGAGGATAGGGGACTGTTTTAAAATGGCTGAAGGGGTCACAGAGGACTTCCTGGAGGAGGGGGTCTTCATTCAGGCTTTAAATCCGGCTGCCCTCAGGATCACCATCACCTTCCCTGCTCCCACCCCATACACATGAAACATGGTTTGTCTTGGTGACTGACCAGGGCAGAGCTCCTAGTGCATGTGGACCCCAGGTCCTAATCTCTTACTTCTCTCTGAAGACTCATCCTCCCTGCCACCCCTTAAGGTCACCTCTGTCTCCCAGGCAGAATTTCTTCTTCCACCATTACTGCCTCCGGCTAACCCGTGCCTGATTCTGTCCCACATTATACTCATTTGCAGGGACCAAAGACTCCTTACCCCTAACCCCACCCTCCACACAGAGTAAGTGCTTTGTTTTTTTATTTCACAAACACTGAGTGCTTACTATGTTCCAGGCTGTTTTCAGTTTCAACGGTTTCAAACAACAGTTCGTTAAATCCTCATAGAAGCCAATGAGGTAGTTACTATGACTGTCTGCATTTTCCAGATGGGGAAATCAAGGCACGGATCTTCAATTACTAACATAGCAGCGAGATTCAAACCCAGGCAGTCTGACGGCAAACTCCATGCGTTTAGCCACCAAGCTAAGCTTTGAAAGCAGGAAGGGCTCCTTAGTCATCTCTGCAGCCCCTACGAACCCAGGCCTCATGGCTTTCTCCTATAATGACAGGTGCTATGGAAACTTTTCTTTGAAAGAATTGGATGAATCGTGCTGACTATACTTGCCAAACATCTGGCTCCTGACACCATGGGGACCCCATTGGAACCAGGGGTTCTCAAGTGGGGACATGTGACAATTTCTGCAGGCATTTTTGGTTATCACACCTGGGAAGAGGTGTGTGTGTGTGTGTGTGTGTGTGTGTGCACGCACACGTGTGTTACTGGCATCTGGTGGGCAGAGACCAGAGATGCTGCTACACATCGTATAATGCACAGCACAGCCTCTCAGTTTTCTCACCTCTAACATAGGATTTGATAAGACCAACCTCACAGGCTTTGGAGAGGGTTAGCCAAGATAGTGGCCAAAGGAAATTGTTATTGTGAGTATTAAGGGGTGGGAAATGAGGGGCCTAAATCTACCTGTTCTCCCTCCCCCCAGGAGATGTAGTTTGAGTGGGTGGAGGGACAGGGAGAGACTGAATGGGGGAGTCCTTCTGAAGTTCCAGGCCTGCAGGTCTCTGGAGAGAGCGGGCAGAAGGGCCAGGGGGCAGGGAAGCTCTCAGGGGCCAGTAGCAGGCCCAGCCGCCAGCAGACCTGGCTCTGTCCCATTGGGGCCTGGAAGCCACTTCCCCAGACAGTAGCAATTATCGCAATCAAACAGTTGACACCAATTACGCACCAGGCCGAGAGGCATCAGCGGCTGCGCAGGCGCCTCGGCTTTGCATATCTTAATGCGGACTGACAGACGCTGACCCTCGGGGGCGCCGGCCTTGCCAGCTCTCAGCTGTTTCTGTGGCACCAATTTTCAGAGCCAAATTACTGCAGGGCCCGCCGCTTTGCAAGAGAGAACCTCGTCCCCAAGGCAGAACCGTTAGCGCCTCCAGGGTCCCTAGAATGGGCAGCGCGGGGCGCACAGGGGTTGGCTAGCACAGCCCTTCCTGGGTGGGCCCAACACGGGCTGGGGCCTTTGGGAAGCGTCTATCCGGCCCCCATCGCCCCTTGCAGGGAACCCATCGCTTCTTGCTGCGAAGGGTGGGGGCGCTCTTAGGCTTGTCTATCTGCCCCTTGCGAGGTCTCGCTTTTAGCCCCTCATTCCCAGGAGGGGGAAGCAGGAGGGAGCGTTTTAGGAAGTAAGGCTGGTCCTGGACACTTCTCTTTTCTGGGGGTGGGGGGTGGATTCTGCAGCGTTTGCCTTGCCGTTCTCTGGGCACACCGGAGTGTCTGCCAAGCACCCAGGAGCTGGGCTAGAGGCTGCAGAGGCCAGAAACCGAGCCTGCAGGGTGGGCGTGTGGCGACTGTCTTGGTCTGCTTTCGTGCCCTGGCGCCTGGCAGTCAGGGACCTATGGCGCTGTAGTTTCTTCTCTGTAAAGGCCTTCTAATTTCAGGACACAATGCCCTGAAGCGGGAGGTGCCTCCTCCTCTTGCCTTAGGTACGTCCAGGTCAGGACTTAACTTCAGGCATAGAGATCACCAGGGCAACGCGCTTTCCCTGGGCTTACATCTGACTTGCTCTTCCCCTCCCCCCAGGGAGTGCAAGCTCCTGGGGTACCCCATGTGCCCTCTCACCCCTGCACCGTGCCAGGTGATCTGGAAGACTACGGGCTGGTGAGGGAGAAATGAATCATGTCTGCAGCTAGTCTTTCAGGTCCCTGGCTTTCACAAAGTACAAGCCGCCCGCCCACCAGCGCCTCCCAGCTTCCGCAGGGCTGGTGCCCTCTTTGCATCTGAGACGCTCAATGCCAGCAGCCTCTGAAGGGGCACAGCACTAGGCTCTGTGGGACCCGGTCTCCTGGTGCTCTACCACGTCTCCTCTTTGCCCCCAGACCCTCCCTGAGTCCGGTGCCAGCCCATCCAGCCTGCCAGAATGTCAAGAAGGACTGCAGTGGGGCGGGGTCCCCTCCAGAACAGGTAGAGAGGCCATCTCTGTCCAGTGGCTTCTTTGCCACTCGGGTAGGCGGATCACCTTACAAGAGCACTTTCCCAGACAGAGTTTCCCTAACCCGTCTCTCTCAACACATCCAATGAGCTCCCCACCACCCCCTCAGAGCCAATTTGCATCCTACATCCTATTTCCCAATCTTGGGAAAAATAACCCCTTTCGGTGGGACCTCTCCATTATTCAAATGGAAAAACAGATTCGGCAGGGGCAGGGTTTGCCAGAAGAGCTGGGAGTGGGGCTAGGGCCCTAGGGGCCATGAAGTTTGGAAGAGCTCCAACCCGGTAATTATTAGGCACCTACTGCGTGCTCCTGCAGGCTTCTGTCCTTGGGCTGCCAATTATTTGGCCCCCTCAGGAGGACCGAGTAGTGCCAGGGTGACTGCCCTACTTTTGAGACGTGGCCTGGAGACCCCATCTAAGTCCCAGCCGCGCTGCTGGACTGGGCGTCTCGCTGAAAGCGAAGTTTCTGCGCGGGTATCCCAGCCAATTTCTCGGCCCAGACTCAGAATTCTGAGTCCTGGCTCAGACCCGGCGGCCCGGGAAGGCGGCTTCTGGGCCTCGTCCTTCAAGACGCCAGCGTCGTTGGTGCTTCGGCTTTAGGGCTGCACCCCGAGGCCAAGGGCGCCCGCGCGGGCATTGCGGGCGTCTGTCCCCTCGGGCCCTGGCCGCACTTGCGCGTTCCAGCGTGGCCTTGGGGCCGCGTGAGTCACCATCCCTGCCACGCGTGGCGCCCGGCCCACGCGGCGGAGGCAAACGCCGGCCCGGGTGCCAAGCGGGAGTGGGCGAGATTCTGCCGCGCGCCGGGCGGGGAGGAGGCCCGGGGCCCCGCGCGCTGGGGGCCTAAGGTGACCCCCGGCCCCGCCTGCACCCAGCGACACCCGGCCCACCGCGCCCGCCCTATGCGCTTGGCTGCGGCGCGCGGCTCCTCCGCTGCAACCAGAGCCCGCGGGGCTTCAGACCCAGCGTGTAGTGCGGCAACCTGCACCCCCGCCCCCAGCGAGCGCGGGCAACGCCCCTGACAAGGACGGGGAGCGTACTTGGGTTTCTCGTGTCAGCAAGTGCATCGGCCATAAAGGGCGCGTGGGATTCCTGGGGATTAAGGATCAGACACAGGGAGCCCTGTTCTCTCCTTCTCCGCCCTCTTCCCCACCCCAGGAACAAGAAAAAGAAAAATCTGTTGAAAATGCACTCTACTCCGCTCCTCCCCCGCCACCCCCCTTTTTCTGCTCTCACCGACTTAAAAGAAAAATAAAATACATTCCAGGAACCAGGAGGCTGCGGAGCAAACTCAAACCAGAAAATGCTTAAAGATGTTTTAATGTCTTAAACACAGGGGCCGGTTTGTGTCTAAAAGTTTCCACATTAAAAAAAAAAAAAAGCAAATTCAATATTAAATATCCTTACACCGCCTCCTGGGCCCCTGTACCGGCCCCTCCACCACCCTTCCTGGTTCCCCTCACTTTCTGGGGGCTCCATCTCCCGGTTTTCCTCTGCACCTCTGCTTTTCAGCTGTGGGCTATTAGCACCCGGTGTGAACAGAGACCAGGCCCCTCCATAAAGTTTATATTCACATTCCAAAAATGAAAAAACAAGGAAAAGGGAGAGAAACAACACCCTAGGTGCAGGCCCAAATGCTCCTGCAAGCAGAGTCCCCCCCCCCTCCCCAAGCTCGGGGCTAGAGGAGCTGTTAACTAGCAGCTGACAGATTTTTACAGCACGAATTAGACCCTCATTTGGCTCAGGATTAGCCCAAATCTTCCATCTCATTACTGCTCTGCCTTGTTGGAGCCCCCTTTCTTGGAGCTGGGGAGTTGTGGATAGGTTTTTGGGGTTCTGGCCGGAATGCTCACTCTCTGAGCTAGGGTGGGGTGGGGCAAGGAGGCAGGGTGGAGGCCCTAACTGGGGGACCCTGGGGTCCGGGCTGGGGCTGGAGGTGGCCCCTGGAGGTCCTGCAGGAGTTTCTTGAGGAATCTGTGAGGTGGAGTGAACTGGACACCTGCCTGGAGTGGTAGAAAGGCAGGTGCTGGCTTAGAGGCTGGTATTCTTCTTATCCAAGAGACCACAAACCTTGGGAGTGACAATAGTGATTGTAAGACTTCCCGAGCACTTATTATATGCCCAAGCTGTCTGTGAAGCCCTTTTATATTTAATCTTCATAATAAACCCATGGTGTGGGCACTATTACTATTACCCCCGTTTTACGCATGAGGATACTGAGACTTTGAGATGGGAGGAAATTTCCCCAAGGACACAGCCCATAAGGAGGACAGTCAGGATTCAAACCCAGGACTGAGCGATTCTAAATCTGAGCCGTTAGGTCAAACTGCCTCTCATGTTAAGATCTCGGAGGGTGCCTACTCTAGAAGCATCTATTTCTAAGCTCTTGCTCTTCATCTCTCCCACCAACTATCAGGAACTTTAAGCCCGAATCCCTGCTGGTACTGTTCTGACCATCTCTTGTTATCTACAGGGAGACAAAGACCAGCTAGCACCTTCCCATTCTGGATCCACCCACCGGCTGCAAGCGGGGTTAGGGTAGGACCCTGGTGGGGTGATTGCCTTCTCTCCCACTCTTCCTTGGCCCAGTGTAGCACTTTACAGGGTGCAATGGGCCCGTAAGGCAGTTAGGCATTTGCCAAGAGGCCCGGGGGGAGAGGAGGCATTCAAGTCATCCTCATGAAGGAGGGCGGCAGCAGCTGGAACCCCTGGTAGTAGGCAGATGTTGGCCTCTGGGAGCTTGACTCTGCAGAGGCAATCCCAGCTCTTTCCACCCTCTTGTCCTGCCCAAGGTCAGCACAGGGTAGGGAGAGGGTGGTAGTGGAAACTCTGGTGTCCAGACACCAAGGACAAGGTGAAGCCTCGACTGTCCCAACTCCAGAACGCCCTTCACGGGACAGGATCCTTCAAGGGCCGGCAGCAAAATGTCTGGTAATTCTGGAGCTGTTCAAAATCCTTTCTTTCTTTCTAGGTGGAAATTGGACGAAATCTTGAAGCAAATGTAATACTTAGACTTTAAGTGCCCTTTACAAAGTTAAATCACTTTGTCAGTTTCGGAATGTAAAAATGTTTTATGTATAACTTGGTTTGCTCATAAAATCTTAATTTGGGTGTGTTTAGGAATGCAAGGCCAGAGAAGGGGAAGCTGAGATTTGAGGGGGAAAGCTCCAACCCTCTAACTTGGAGCGAGAAAACAATTACAAGGTGCTTTATTACTTTTTTTTGTTTGTTTGTCTCGGCGGCGTGAGGCTAGGCACGAATGTGGTTCTGCAGGTTGGACCTCAGAGGCTGCCCCTATCTCAGGATGGAGCCACCTGAGGAACAGGGCAGGGAGAAAGACACACACACACATAGAAGTGACAAGAAGATCCGGGAGACCAGAGCTGCGTTTTCCTAGGGATTTTGAAGGAGGAGGAGCATAGCTTTGGGCAAAGGGAAACCATTTTCTTCGCGGGAAGTCACCCCATTCCCTAAGACTCCAGTTGCAGTATCTCTCTGTTCTTTAGTCCACCCTACAACTTTGAGTCTTTCTTCTCGTCTCCTGGCCACTTTCCGACTTCTAGTCTTTGGCCGCTGGAGCACAGAGTCTCCCTGAAGGACTTCAAGAGCTCCTAAACTTGGTTCATTTCAGCCAACATGTATTAGGATCCAGTTTTGTCATTGGGTGCCAGATGCAGGGCATGTCAGAAGAGGTTAACTGATATTTATTGAGTACTTTATGTGTGCCGGGCGCTGTGTTAAGTGATATGTGTATTATATTAACACACTTACAGGGTGCCTGGCTGGCTCACTCCGTAGAGCATGTGACTCTTGATCTTGAGGTTGTGAGTTTGAGGCCCACATTAGGCCTAGAGCTTACTTTAACAACAACAACAACAACAACAACAACAACAACAACAGCATCAAGAGGTGAGTCCTGTTAAATCCATTTTACAGATGGGGGAACTGAGGCACAAGTTGATTAAATAATTTACCCAAGATCAGCTGGGATTCGAACCCAGAGAGTCTGAGCCCTGTCTGTGCTCTTAACCATTCCAGGATTCCAAGACCAGAAGTGTTCGCAGATGCTTAGTGAGGCACAGGGGAGGGCGTTGTCCCTGGCCTTGGGCATCCAGAAAGGCCTCCTTGAGGAGATGACTCCTGAGTGGTTACAGAGGCAAAGGAAACAGAAAAGAACATTCCAGGCTAAAAGACAGAGGCATCACTGTATAAACTCCAGTACCACATGCCAGGAGATAAAAGTTGTTCTGGAATTTCTAGAATGTAAATAAAGTGTGAGGTCAGAGTGGGGCAGGGGAGGAGGCTGGAGAGACAGGTAGGAGGAGGGCCAGACCATGCGAGCTTGCATGTGCTGGGAGTTGAAGGTATCTTCCAAAGGTGATGAATAGCTATCAAAGGGATTATGCCAGGGGATAATACAAGACATTGCGCATTCTCGATAGAATTCTCTGGGGGTGGAGACTACCCTGGAGAAATGGGTAGAGGTGAGACTGGAGGTGAGAATACCAGTTCGGACCTGGATGGGCAACTTGACTTCGGATATGGAGCAATGACTTGAAGTAGAGGAAAAAACCCCTTTTTTTTCTTTCACTTGTACTTTATGTATCTATTTGTAGTCTGCCTTATTCCACTGGAGATTTTTAGTTAGATCTTGGACTTCATAAATTCTCCTCAAGAATGTTTTCTTGCTTTTCCTCTACTAAGTGCTCACCATTGGGTAACCTGACCCAGTTCACATTACTCATTTTCTTCTCTGAAAACTGGCATATTTATTATAGTGAGGTGACCATGCAAGGTGGTTTGCCGAGGTCTGTCCTGATTCCACCTGTAATGTAGTTAGTAATAGTACTCCCTTTCAGTCTGCAAAGTGTCCTGGTTTGAACTATGAATGATGTGGTCACCCAACTGAAGAACATATATGAAAATGATGGTGTTAATTTACGTATAGGTACATTAAATGATCTTACTTGCTCCTAATGATAACCCTGCAAAGTACGCAGGAGAAAGGTTATTGTCCCCCCTTTCTCCCCCATCTCCTTCCCCTTCATCTCCCTTCTTCCCTTCCTTTCTTTTTGTTTAGTATCTGAAGAAAAAGAGTTTCAAATAAATTAAATGACCTGCTGAAGGCACCCACGTAGCAAGAAGTAGAGATAGGAGGTAGACTCAGATCTTCTGGTGAATGGTCCACTAGCCTTCTGCTACACCATTGTCTCCCTTACTAGACTGCAGTAGATTAAAGATGGCTGCATACTCTTTGTACTCCTCCTATTGAAAGGCTTAGTCTAATCTCTTTCCTTGAATCTGGGTAGGTCTTAGTGATTTGCATAAGCAATAGAATGTGAGAGAAGTGACATTCTGGGACTTGTAAGGCTAGGTCATAAGAAACTGTGCAGCTTCTGATTAGAACTTTCGGAATGCTTGCTCTGGGGGAAGCCAGCCATCCTGTAAAAAGCCTATCTCCCCTGAGACTCCCATGCTGTGAGGAAGCCCAAGCTAGCTACGTGTGAGAGAGAGAGAGAGAGAGAAAGAGAGAGAGATTGATTGCTGGGTCTATGGCCAACAGTGGGGGCATAACAAGGAAACCTGCTCTCTGAAAAAAAGTGTCCTGGTTTATGGTGTTTTTTGATTTCTGGTTGTAACTAGTCCCACTAGGGCTGATTCTGAGCTACTAATGGCTTGCAAAAGTTTCTGAATATTTAACGAAATGGCTGGTATGAGGCAGCTTCAGCTGCCCAGCCTCCAGCTACATGAATCATTCTGGTTAGGACCCCAGATATTGTGAAGCAGAGTGGAGATGTCCTTGGTGAGTCTCGTGTAAATTGAAGATTCATAAACAAAATGAATGAGAATTATTTTAAATCACTGTGTTTTAAGGTGGCCTGGTATATGGTAGTACATAACTAGAACATGTGGAAAGACAGATATGCATGTCCTTGAAGAAATGGAAACACTCTGAAAAATTTAGAGAACCACTCCTCTCCCTGTTTTCTTTGCTGTCATTCAACTGATGAAATATTTCAGGTGAAAGCTACAGTTTGTCATAAAGTCAGAGCCCGAGGTGGCTTGCTCTTTGCCTTGGGCCTGAGATGCACGATGACACTATTCCCTGACACATGGAAACAGGGGGGAAAGCTGGGCTGAGAATGGGACAGGTTAAGTTTGAGGTGACAGCAGGCCATCTGAAGTCAGGTGTCCAGCAGACAATCTGAGTTAGGTGGTGTTGATTTACGGTTTATAATACAGCTCAGCACCTCGTTTCTAAGAATTAATTTACTTATGGTAATTCCAGTGTTGCTTTTGAGCAGATGATAAAGCCGGCAGAGCTTGTCTTCAGTTCATGAAGCATCCTTTCTGCTTTTCTACTCTTTTTGGTGCACAAGTATTTATGACCTTTGGCTCTCCCTAAGAATGTGATTTGTCTTATCTTTCACTGTGGAAAATGGAAAGGTGGAGTGGGAAGTTTGTTTCTTAAGGTACTTATAACCTATTATTGTGTAACAAATTTCCCCAAAACTTAGCAGCTTAAAACAACAATTGTTATTATGTCATGGTTTCTGTGAGTCAGGAATTTGGGTGACTCAGTTGGCTCATTCTGGCTGAGAGTCTCTCATGAGGTTGTAGTCAAGGTGTTGGCTGGGGCGACAGTCATCTGAAGGCTTGACCGGGGCTGGGGCATCCACTTCCAAGATGGCTGCCTCAGGCTGCCTCATTGCCGGGGCTCAAGTTCTGGCCACGCTGGCCTCTCCATAGGGCTACTTTTTGTGTTATGACACGACAACTTGTTCCCTCCAGAGAGAGTGATGAGAGAGAGAGAGAGAAGAAAGAGGAAGAGGGAGAGGAGGAGGAAAAAGAGGAAGAGGAAGGAGAGGAGAAGGAAGAGAAAGCCGTGATGCCTTTTATGACTTAGTCTCAGGACTCACCTACTGTCACTTCGAACATATTCTATTAGTTAGAAGCAAGTTGCTAAGCCCAATGCACGCAAGTGTTGGGGAATTAGGTTTTTCCTTTTGAAGGGAGGAGTGTCAAAAGATTTGTTGACATATTTTAACCTAACCACAGTTTTTCAAGGAATTTCAGATAGTTATTCAGTTGTATGTCAGGGGCTGGGGGTGGGGGTGGCAGGAGGCCTATTTTCCAGATTCATGCTCTATCTGCTTGACACACTTTTAAGATGGGCCCTGCTAGTTAGACGATTATATGGTAGAATGTTACAGTGGGAAGGGACCTCAAAGGACTTTGTAAAGGCTACAAACTGGTGATTCTTGGGCCTAGTTTGTCCAGCAGATCTACTTTGGTTGGTGAAATCTTGATTTCTAAAATTTGAATGCCTTTAATTTGGACACATCCCCTCCAACTTGCCTACTGTACCTCGTTATCTTACATAAGCTAATTCACTCATTTAGGTAACCCACCTGACCTCTGGGGTTTCCTGAGTGCTTGAACTCCTGGTTCTTATCCCTTTCTCTCAGTTCAGACATAGGGAAACTGAAGCCCAGAGAGGAGAAATTGACTTGCCCCATATCAAAGTTTGAGTGAGTGGCAGAATCAGGTCCTGAGTCCGGTTTCCTGACTCCCAGTTCAGAGCTCCACCCACTTCCCTCCTTGTCTCCCCACATCTCATCCCAAGTGGCATCCATGACTCCCTGTGTCCTAGAGAGCATCCTCTCAGCCCCTCTGCTCACCACGAATGCCCCAGAACCCTCATCTAGCCTCAGACAGAAGTGGGGAGAGGGATGTCTTTTATGCACATCTAAAAATCTGGAGATGGGAAAACTTTAAGTTTCACAGCCCTAGAGGAAAAGAGAATCAGAGAGTGAATGCTGGGAAAACATGGGGGAAGCAGCATGGTGTGAGAGGGAGACCCTGGAGGGTATTTCAGTAGGTTAATAACCTAAGCTGTTGCCAAGTTGAAATTAGAAAGAGCAAGGCTCTGCCTTCTGAATGTGGAGGAGGGGGGCTAATCCTGTCCTTTGATAAATGGATGACATTCTAGCAAAATGAGACGCTCCGCCCCAGTGGCTGCAGGGGGACATTGGGCTGGGGAGGCGGGGGTGGGAGGGGGCCTCCGGAGCCCCAGCAATGAGGTTAAGATGTGGAACTGCGAGGCATTGGTACATTAGCACAGAAATTGCAGTCACTTTACTAGTTCTTTATTAAATAACCTGCAATAGATACAGTGGGTAGAGGTACCCATCTTGGTTTGGATCACTCACTTCTCCCCCGGCTTTTCCTGAGAGCTGCCCCCTCCCGCTGCTTTCCTGGGTCCTCTCCAAACCACTCCCCAGCTCTCTGCCCTCCTCACTCACTCTCTTTGATTCTGACCTGGACTTCTATAGCCCTGAGCAGCTCCAGCTTTCCCCACCTCTGCCTGCCTGCTGCCTGGCCCGCAGTGCCTTCCAGGCTGCCCACGGGCAGTTCAGGGACTCTCCTCCCCATCTCTCCCTTCCCAGTGTCCCCCATCTCAGGGTAGTGGCCTGCACTAAAGAAGTCACCTGCCTTTTGTACATTTCAGGAAGGGCTAGTGCTGCTTGGGTCTCCCCAAAGAGGGGTGACCCACCCCCCAGAGTCCCTGGGTGTGCTCAGTGTTCAAGCACTCCCAGGCCTCCAGGGATGTGTTTTCTCTGGTCTCTTAAATTCACAGACTTCTACACCTGTAGAGGTCTCAGAGGTTGGGACCAGCCCACGTAAGCTTAAAACGAGCTCCGCTCCTCCTAGCTATACCCCCCTCGACTTGCCTCCTCGAGCCTTCCAAATGCTGAGTGGAGGGCCAGACGTGATTTGATTTGGCGGAGTGGTTCTCTGAAAGGGAAGACAGTTCAAGGGGGTTAGGCGAAGCTCTTGAAATCTAACTCAACTCATGCAAGCAGAGTTTATTCCAATTTTCTCCTTTCATTGGGGAAAAAAGATGGAGTATTTTATGCATGCTGGGTAAAACTGTAGGCTCTGGGGATTTCAAGAGAGAGCGGATGGCTTCCTGTTCCTCAAACTGCTCAGTCAATGATAATAATTAGGAAAGTCTTATTAGAGTGGTTATGGAGGCACTCATTATGCATCATAGCATATGTACATGTGTAATGTATGTCTCAGTTATTCCTCACAACAGTCCAATGAGACAATTACTATTACTATCCCCCATTAAATAGTGTGAAAATGAAACACAGAGAGGTTTAGGAACTTGCTCAAGGTCACACAGCTAGTAGTGGTAGAGCTAGGGTTTGAATCTAGGCTGTTTGGCTCTAGCTCCAGAATTTGTGCTCTTAAACACTAAATTACAATTCAGGGTAATTTTCGTGCTGGGGGAAAGGGAGGTGGCTAGAATTAGACCTGAAGGAGATATAAAAGATAACCCAGAGCAACCCTAACGTCTCAGCTGAGAAAGCAGGGCTCTGAGAACTGAGTGCCTTTCCCAATTCTGGAGTCCCTAAGTGGGTGTTGAACTCGTACCGCCTGTTCTAACCTAATAGGCAGCTTTCCCTTCCCTCTGCAGCTGCCAGGAATCTGGGAAGGCTTCCTAATCTGAGGGAGATGCACCCAGAGGGGGGAAAAGCTTTCCAGGAAGGGAGCTCAGCAGCAGCCAAGATGGAAGCCCAAGACTCCTGGCAGGTTCTGTAAACAGCAAGTAGAAGGAAGAGGCTGGAACACGGGGATGCAAGGGGGCAGGGAAGGATGAGGGTGGAAAAGAGGATGGGGTCAGATTAGAAAGGGCCTAGAATATTTTGCTCAGAAGACAAATGAGAGTTATTAGGGGTGCCATGATCAAATGTACTTCACTGACACTTTCTCTGGCCATTACGTGGAGTCCAGGGAGAAGGAGGCATCCCAAGGGCTGGCATAGCGAGACTCCCAGAATGCTCTGGTGTTACCGGGACATTGACAGAGGTGGTAAGAAGATCACGGAAGAAGGACAAAAGGGGGAAGTAGAAACTCCTCATCAGTCAGAATCCTACCTTGACTGAAGTTTGCAAAAAGAAGATTAAAGAAACTGTCAGGCCAAGTTGAAAAGCCTTAGACCAATGGGCTTTTACTAATAGGTAAGAGCTGGAGTGAGTATTTTGCATTCACCTTCACAAGAAGAACCTTTGGCTGGAGGAATGTGAGGCAAACATTAGTAAGAGAGGGCTGTAGCCTGAGAAGGGCTCGGAGGCTGGAAGACAGCGAGCACCTGGGCTCTCTAAGCAAATTTAAGTCTCCTCCAAGCAACACAGGGAAGGAGCTTGCCAAGCCATGCCCTTAGCGTTGGAGCAACCAGGGAGGGGTGGGGGCTCTGCAATCTGCTGACTGGTTGTCCAACATTGACTGCACTTAGGATTCCAGATGGGGTTACAGAGGGTTTGTTTGTGATAGTCTCCCTGGCTCCAGTCTTTATTTTTCAAGCAACTTTAAAAAATAGGTTATACAAGTTGATAAAAACAGTGCACGCAGATAGTTGAAGAAAAAGTCCAACAACGCTAAAAAGCTTACAACACGACCCAGCAGTCTCCTGTACACCGCCCTGCTTCGCTCCCCATGCTGGATGCTTGCCAGGCTCACCAGAGGCAACATTCTCAAACTTTTTCACTTTTCATTTTAGCTTTTCAACATGTTCTGGTACTTACTTCCATGTTTTGAAATACTATGCATACGATACTGTCTCTTGATTCACTCATTTGAGATTGTTTTGTAAACGTCCCCTGGTGAACATTACCAGGGCTCCTCTGC
Source organism: Ursus maritimus (assembly GCF_017311325.1). NCBI lineage: Eukaryota > Metazoa > Chordata > Mammalia > Carnivora > Ursidae > Ursus > Ursus maritimus. The sequence continues at coordinate 1,193,731 of NW_024425452.1, read as the reverse complement.
TTCAGAGCACTGAAGACTGTACTTCCGAGTGTCCTTCTGGTAGACGGGGCTATGTGACTGTTTGTGGCCAATGAAATTGTCCGAGGAGGTGACGAGTATCACTTCTGAGACCGGATACCCTCATGCATGCTTCTCTGGTCTGTCTGTTCTACCACAGAACTGGGGGACCTCATGTTTCCGGTGGTGTAGCTAGCTGTGAGTTGACTGAGCCCCCAAATGACCATATGGAGCAGAACCCCACTGGTGACCCACTTGAGGAGTATAATGTGAATAAGACATGAACTTCTATTGTATTGTGCCACTTAGATCTGGGGTTGTTACCGTAGAATAGCTTCACCCACCCTGACTAATAAATATCTTATGAGGAGTTTAGCTCATGTACACCCTCTTCTCTAAACACTCCTGATTACATTTTAATTTTTGGTTAAGTCTATGATCACTGTTTCCAGTTTTATGATTATGTCAAGATTGCTCACTGCTGAGCTTAATTGTGCTTTATGATTGAAACTCCTTTATCATAAAACTTGTTTTTGTTAAATTTAGTGATCATTTCGTTTTAGGAATTAGCTCCCTTTGAAACCCTGACTGAATCCTCCTCATTCCTCAACTTTCTACATGATGTACCTTATTACAATTTTCCACCCTGTCACACCATCATATGATTTATCAGCTTCACTTTCCTTTTTTCTTGGAAAGAACTCTCCTGGAGCCCTCCAGACTTCTGCTCTAATATGGACTAAAGCCTTTCTAAATCTACAAAATTGTTGATCCCCATTCTCTGGATCCCATGTTGTCTTCTTTTTTGGTTTAATTGCTTTTTTGGTGGAACACCTCTTTTAGTAGCTTTCTGAGAAAGGGTCATTGGAAAATGTATTTTTTAGATTTTGTGTATCTGAAAATGTCTTTTTACCAACCATATATGTGACTGATAAACCGGCTGGGTATACAAGCCTAGGTTGAAAATAACCATGGCAGAGACCACTAGCTGTTCACCAAAATCTTGGGCACATAGTTAGACTACATTTCTAAGCCTCCTTGGTAACGAAGCTTGGCCATGAGTTTAAGTTCTCTTTAACGGAAATGAAAACTCCAGACCTGGCCCATTCAGACTCTCCTCTACCTGCTCTTCCATGCTTTTCTCCCTTCCAGCAAGATGGATGGGGACAATGAAAATGGGATCCTAGGGGTTGTCAGAGCCATGAGATGAAAAGAGTGTCAGTTCCTGAATCACCACATGGAGAACTGTCCTGACCTGAACAACTCACCCAGGAAAGGTGTGTGAGCTAAAAATAAACACTTATTGCTTAAACCAGTGAAATTTAGGAGTGTATTTGTTATGCAGTCTGACCTACCTTAAACTAGCACAGAAATTGATTCTAGGCATGGGGTGATATCCTCATAGAAACTAAAACACGTAGCATTGGCTAGGGGTAAGTGGCGAGGAAACAGATATAATAGGGTGAGGGGGAAGGGGGTGCGCCTGCGTGGCTCAGTCGGTTAAGTGTCCAACTCTTGGTTTTGGCTCAGGTCATGATCTCAGGGTTGTGAGATCGAGCCCCGTGTTGGGCTCTATGCTTAGCATGGAATCTGCTTAAGACTCTCTCTCCCTTTGCCCCTCCCCACTATGCTCTCTCTCTCTAATAAAATAAATAAATTTTAAAAAATGTGTCAGGAGGGGGAGCTAGAGATACTTGTTATGCTGGTGTAAAAAGTGTTTGGTAAAACTAATACCAGAGACAATTTACTATTCTACTGAGACTGCACCTATAATGGAAGAGATGGGATAAAGGCGGGCAGGATTTATCGTTGGTCAGTACCTCACTTAACAGCTTGTCGTCAGGAAAGCACTGCTCTGTTTGCAAGCAGGGATTAAGGGTTGAAGAAACAGTGTCTGGACCCCACAGAAGAGAAGAGAAAACCAAATAAAGTCACAAGTTATCTCAGTTAAACAGAGGATAGTTATCCTTGCGGCAAGGTCAGGTTAAGGACATTGCCTAATAAGCCTCTTGCTACAGATGGCTTTACGGTAGCTGATATTAATTTGGCAGAGATTGGCATGGGGCCAAAGAAGCAAAAACCCAAGAAACATATTTAAGAATCATGGGTAGGACACTTTGAATGCGGTTACTAGCACATGTAACCAATGGGGAATAAATAGATCAAAAATCTATTTAAAGGAAGAAATTAAATTCCCAAGGAAACCACAAATATGGCCTAAAAAAACCTTTAAAACAACACTTGGATCCCCAAGCTTCCATGAGCAACAGTGGGCTGTAAAAATACTGGCACCCCCAAAATGGAGAATCCTCCCATCAACCACTTCAGGTGAGGCCACAGGATAAATGAACAGGGGAGAATTTCCCAGAGGGCAGAGCAGGGGCTGTGGCATATAGTGGACAGTTCCTTCCAGAAGGAAGATCCAGGCTCCCATGAAGTGACCTTCATTGCCAAGTCTGGGGATCCCAGCAGGTTCCATCATTGTTATGGACCAGGGACTGCCCATGTTTCCTAATTTTCATTACAATTACCCTATATATTGGATGTGTGCAGGGTTGGAGGGTGTAATGCAATTCCTACCTAAGTCTTTGGACCAAGGGAAATTCCATCAGACTTGACAAAAAAGGCTGCAGTCACTTAGAGCACGTGGACATAGCAGAGCGCAGAAGCTGGGTAGGGCTTTGCTTTAACTCCTTTGGAGGGGGACCTAGTGTGTTCCATGAGTGGCAAAGAGCTCACATGGCTGCTGCCTGTGGAAGAGACTGCGAGGTGGGTACCCAAATTTGTTCTCTCTCTTCTTTTTTTTTTTTTTTTAAAGATTTTATTTATTTATTTAACAGAGATAGAGACAGCCAGCAAGAGAGGGAACACAAGCAGGGGGAGTGGGAGAGGAAGAAGCAGGCTCATAGCAGAGGAGCCTGATGTGGGGCTCGAACCCAGAATGCTGGGATCACGCCCTGAGCCGAAGGCAGACGCTTAACCGCTGTGCCACCCAGGCGCCCCGTGTTCTCTCTCTTCTTTATAAGCACAGAAATAAGGTTGTATTTTCTAGTCTTCCTTGTTGGGAGGTGCGACCACTAAATTCTCTCCAGTGTAATGTGAGTGGACATTATGTGTGCCAGTTTCAGGTCTGGCACATAAAGACGTTCCTTGTATGGTCTTCTGTGTACTTTCCTTTTCTACTGGCTGGCTGCAGATACAAACGAAGGCTCTAGAGCAAGTGTCCTAACCTGGGGTCCATGGACCAGAAATTCAGGGGATTCTATAAACTTGGATGGGAAAAGTATATCTTTATTTTCCCTAACCGTGAATTGAGATTTAACATTTCTTTCTGTTATGATTGAGCTTACAAAACACGGTAGTATTAGCAGTACCTGCGATTTTGTCACCAGTAGAAATCACGGATATTTTCATATCACATTACAGTTGTTGCAGATATCTCAAAATATCATTACATTCATCAGTACTCAGGAATTACAGCAGTTATTAGACCTGCCACTAGATTGCACATAATTGCAGTCTTCCTGTTGACAGACAGTCATGCAACACAACTGGCCGACGCTGAGCAGGGGAGGCATTCAGCCACCAAATGGTGAAGTCACATGGTCTCATATTGGTAAGCCAGATATCTATGCTACTTTCCAGTAATTCCTGCCTGCAGTTGTTGGTCAGTTAATATGTAGAGGTAAGTGAGTGGTTTTCATTGTTTGTCAAAGGCTGGCAATATGGGGTGGTTTAAAATAAGATTTTTTTTTAAGTAGGCTCCACACCCAGCGTGTAGCCCAATGTGGGGCTTGAACTCATGACCCTGAGATCAAGACCTGAGCTGAGATCAAGAGTTGAATGCTTAACTGACTGAGACACTCAGGTGCCCCTGAAATAAGAATTCTTAGCTCTCCTTGATATGCAGGCCACAATTGTAGTCAGTCTTCACACTGATATGTCTTTAAAGAATAAATGTAACTTTAACTCACCTATGCTTTAAATGTGTTGTCTTGTTAGCTATTGAATGAATATAGAAACATATACATTAATAACCCTATCAGGTTGTCTTTTTTTTTTTTTTAAAGATTTTATTTATTTATTCGACAGAGATAGAGACAGCCAGCGAGAGAGGGAACACAAGCAGGGGGAGTGGGAGAGGAAGAAGCAGGCTCATAGCGGAGGAGCCTGATGTGGGGCTCGATCCCAGAACGCCGGGATCATGCCCTGAGCCGAAGGCAGACACTTAACCGCTGTGCCACCCAGGCGCCCCATGCCACCCAGGCGTCCCCAGGTTGTCTTTTTATATTTTGTTAGCTATATGTCCACATAATTGGTTCGCTTTTTACTAGTATGAGTTTTGTTTTGTGGGTTTGAATATATTCTAGGAAGCGGTCACCAGGTGTCACAGATAGCCTAAAGGGTCCAGGGCACAAAAAGGGTTCAGAGGGAGCCTGTGGTATGGCTGAGCCACAATGTGGAAGGAGCCTGGGTCCCATGGAAGAGAGCCTGCTTATTACCTGAACATTCATCCAGGACTATTGTGTGAGCAAAAAATAAACTTCTGCTGTTTTAATTTGGGGATTTATTGTTAGCAGAGTATAGCCTACTCTATGCAAAGACATTAATCCATTGATTTGTAATGTTTGTTGTTACCCTTGGAAAGTTCAGTGCCATACTGATATATTTGTTCTGTGTTATTGCCCTGCTTTATGTAATCCTCACTCCCACCATTAAAAACGAGTTTGTTTGTTTTTTAAACTGAATCCTTTTGTTTTGAAATTTCACATGCTGTGCCCTCGGGTGGCTCCATTAATTAATCCAGGCCTTCAGTGGTCCTGTTTTAGTCTGTCAACTCATATCTTTCAATCTGAGAAATTTTGTTATCTCTTAGGCCATGTTCTTATTTGCTATGTAACAAATCACCCCCAAAACGGAAAGACCTAAACACATAACAATTATTTTATAACCTCTTATGGACCTGGGGAAAGCTCAGCTAGGTGGTTGTCTCTCCTGAGATTGTAGTCCGATGGTAGCTGGAGCTGGAACAGTGAGGACTGGAGCACCTGGGGGCTTTATGGGCCCACCCCCCCCTCTTGTTAGGGTAGCCAGTGTGATCCCTCCACATAGCCTAGCTTGGGCTGCCTCACAGCATGGTGGCCTTTGGGCAATCGGAGGACTGCTGACACTGCGGCTCAGGGCACCGGGGCAATTATTCCAGCAAGCAAAGCAGAAGGAGCGTTGCCTTTGATGACCTAGCTGTAGAAGTCACATACTGTACTGGTGAATACAGTCACAAAGACCTTTCAAGGTTCAAGGCCAAGGGAGTCAGATAGCATCTTTTAATGGGGGCATGTCAAGGTTTGAGAAAAGTGTGTGGGATAGGAGTTGTTGCAGCCTTCTTTGGGAAATACAACCTGCTACAATTTCCTGTTTCAGTTCTTTCATTATATTCTCATAGTCAGTTTTCATCCTCTGGACTAATCCTTTAATTTTCTCATCTATTCTCTCTTATTATCTCTCATTTTATCTTTTGTTCTGCTTTCTAGGACATTTCATTGACTTTATCATCAACCTTACTACTGACTTTTACATTTTGATGACTATTTTTAATTTGTTCTCTGTTCCTTTTTATTTTTTAAAATATTGTATCCTGTTTTTGTTTCACGGATGCAATATCTTCTGTTATCTTTCTGAGACTATGAATTAAAATTTATTTGAATTGTTCTGCTTCCTACAATTCTTTCTTTTCTCCATGAGCTTTTTCCCCCTTATCTTTTTTTCCTGTGGTATTTGAGTCTTTCTTTAAATATTTGATTATTTTTGGACATTTCTGATCGGAAGTGCATAGATGAGATTGTGGACTGGTGTGTCTTGATCGGGTGGCCAGCTGGCTGTTTTATTGGGAGTTCCAAATGTCAGAGTTTGCCAGTCTTTTCTCTGGGGCCATTTGGTTTTTCTGGAGAAGGCTTCTTTCATCTCCTATGTGGGAGCCAAGCTGCTGGTGTCTGGAACTGAGAGGGGAAGGACCTAGGGAGCTTATTACCATATGGACTCTGGTTTGATTTTCCTGGGCCTTTTGATGTTCCCATTTTGGAGCCTCCCTGGTTCACTTATCAAACCATAACTCCAGAACAGATATCAGGTCTCCTGCAGGTTTGGGGAAGTGTGATTGGCTGACTGTAGACAGTAGGTGGCTCTCTAGAATGGTCTCATTACTCTTTTATGCAGGGTTTCAAATAATCCCTGTGTCTAGCCCTCTGCTTCACTTTGGTTTTCTTTGGTAGCTGGTGCCTCCCATTTTTTAATCATTCCTAAATTTTCTGAGGCCGATAGGTTTTCCTCTCTATGATATCTCCTGCAGATATAGGGTTTGACTTTCCTTCTCTTTGCTGGGTCATATGTCATTCTGCCATCTGTTCTGTTTCTTATTGTGCTTCAAGGATTTAAATGTCTCCTAATTCTATTGAAGATGGAGTTGGGTTTCTGTTTCTTGCTTGATTGTACATTTTGGGTGATATTCAAGAGCAGAAGGGATGAAATCTGGAAACCTTTCATGCCTCCAGTGTCACAGTTGACTCTGTGAATGAGTGCCCCACAGGTCCCATACTTAGGAGGGTCCAGCACTTGGTTCAATGCTCTACTATCACTTTCTTGAAATTTGTACTTGTTTTTGAACAAATGTTCCTGTATTTTCATTTTTCACTGGGCCCTGCAAATTATGTAGCCTGGCCTGTCCACTGTTGATCTCCTAACCCATCCTCCCTGCTCTCTGACTGATTGTGTTGAAACAGAAACCCAATCACGTCAATCTCTTGCTAAAAGATGGGGCGCCTGGGTGGCACAGCGGTTAAGCGTCTGCCTTCGGCTCAGGGCGTGATCCCGGCGTTATGGGATCGAGCCCCATATCAGGCTCCTCTGCTATGAGCCTGCTTCTTCCTCTCCCACTCCCCCTGCTTGTGTTCCCTCTCTCGCTGGCTGTCTCTATCTCTGTCAAATAAATAAATAAAATCTTTAAAAAATACTCTTGCTAAAAGAATTCAGTGGCCCCAAAACCTTCAGGATGAAGCTCAAGCACCCTAATATTGTGTCCAGCCACCCTAATATTGGACCACCACTGGGCCTGATATCTGGTCTCTCAGTTTCCATCTTTACCTCCCTATAGTCCAAAGAGCCATCTTTAAAAGCTAGGCTGGACAGGTCACTCTTGTTCAAATCTCTTCACACTTAAAATACAGTACAAGTCCTCTCCCAGGTTCCCAAAGCCTCCTGTGGTGTGAGTTTTGCTTATTCTCTTACCTCACCACATCCATCACCCTCTCCACACCCCCACTGGCCTCCTTGCTATTCCTTCCTGTTCTATCTGGAAAATCATTCTCCCAGGAAACTGCACCCTTTCCCTTGATGCAGATGTCTACTGAAATGTCACCTTCTCAGAGGGGCTTCATAGACAACTCCATCTAAAAGAGTATCTCTCGGGGCACCTGCATGGCTTAGTCAAGTGTCTGCCTTCAGCTCATGTCATGATCTAGGATCCTGGGATTGAGCCCTGCGTCAGGCACCCTGCTCAGTGGGAAGTCTGCTTCTCCCTCCACCTCTCGTCTTGCTCCTCCCCTCCACTCATGCTTGCATGCTCTCTCTCTTCTCTCAAATAAATAAATAAAGTCTTAAAAAACAACAACAACAACCAGTACTTCTCACCATTCTCTATTCCCTTACCTGGCTTTATTTTTATTTTCATTGGGCACACTAAAATTATATTTGTTTATTTATTAATGATCTGCCTTTCCCAATAGAACATAAGTTTCATAAAGGCAGGAGTTTTGGCTCACTAAGTATTTGCTGAATAAAATATATATATATATTTTAAAGATTTTATTTATTTATTTGACAGAGAGACAGCCAGCGAGAGGGGGAACACAAGCAGGGGGAGTGGGAGAAGAAGAAGCAGGCTCCCAGCATGGAGCCAGATGTGGGGCTCGATCCCAGGACCCTGGGACCACGCCCTGAGCCGGAGGCAGATGCTTAACGACTGAGCCACCCAGGCGCCCCTAAAAAAATTATTTTTTGAATGGGTATGTTTCAAGAAATATGTGGTAATCTTCAGCACTGGGTAAGATACAGAAAGCAACATAATCTCGACAGAGGTGTGTTTGGATTGAAAGAAGCTCTGGGTGCCTATGGGATGGCAGGAGGAAAGAAGGGGAAACCTGACAGTGCTTTCCTGTGTGGGGTTGGAGCCATCTTCTCTGATCCTAAGGGGCTGGTTGAGGTGTCTCTTTCTCTGGGGCTCAAGAAGGGCTCAAGAGTCTCCTATGCATAGATCATATGTGGTTTACCTGTCCATTTTCCTATTAGATTAGGAACACTTACAGAATAGAAACTATTTCTTAATTATCTTTATTTTCCTCGAGCCTAGGCGGGTATCTGGCACACAGGAAGTACTCAGTAAATGCAAATCGATAATGAATGAATAAAGCAATTCCAAAACCACAAATGGCGTCGAGAGCAGAAGCAACCCCTGAGAGAGGTTAAAATTTTGTTTAGAATTCTCCTAAGGCTAGGGCTGAGTGACATGACTCTTTGCAAGTTCTTTCAACATGACAGCGGAAGAAGTCCAGATCCTTGTGAGTATAAATTCAGATTGTCAGTTGGTGGCAGACAGTGTAATGAGGAGGGAGGTAGAAGACAAGGACAGAGGCTTCTGTAGTTGGCGACAATGAATGGTAGCTTGGACTAGGATGGTAGGGGTGCAGGTCATGAGAAGTGATTGAACTTTGGATACATTTTGAAATTAGGGCCTATGTAATTTGCTGATGAATTGCATTTGGGGTGTAGAGAAAGAAAGGAACCAAGGAAACCTCCAGAGTTTTTGGCTTGAGTAACTGGTTGCCAAGTTTTGCCATATACAGAGAAAGAGCAAGACCAAGGGTGTGGAGCAAGATTTCATCCAGAACACAGTAGATCTGAAGTAATGGTTAGGCATGTGAGTAGAGGTGTGGAAAGGGCAGGAGATATGAGGTGGGAAAAGAGAAACCAAGTGTGGACTAGAGATATGCACTAGGGAGTCAATAATGTGTCGATCGCATTCAAAACCATGAGACCACATGAGACCATTATATTGGGTTGAACAGCATTCCTTTATAATTTATGTCCATTATGAACTATGGATGTGATCTTATTTGGAAATTGGGTTTTTGCAGGTTTAATCAACTTAAGATGAGATCTTTCTGAGGTAGGATGGGCTCTAATCCAATTACTAGTGTCCTTTTAAGGAGAGGAAGATTTGGATACAGACACCCACAGAGGAAGATGGCCATGTGAACATGGAGGCAGAGGTATAGGCATTACACTGCTCAAACCAAGGATTGCAGGCAATCACCAGAGGCTAGGAGAAGCAAGGAAAGATTCTTTCCTCAAGCCTTTGGAGGGAGCATGTGCCCTGATTTCAGGCTTCTAGCCTCCAGAACTGCTAGAAAATACACTTCTGTTGTTTGAAGCCACCCAGTTTGTGGTACTTTGTCACAGCAGTTCCAGGAAACTCCTACAATCACCACGGGTGTGAGTATAGATAGTGGGCAGGGGGCTCTCAAGGATGAAGCCCTGGGAAACCGACTCTGAAAGAGGTCAGGAAAAGGAAGAAGATTCTGCAAGAGAGACTGAAAAGGCATGGCCAAAGAGGTAGGAGGAAGACCAGGAGAGTGAGATGTCCCAGAGCCAACATGAAGGGAGTATTTCAAGAAGATAGAAAGCCTGAGGTGTTCCAGATAAGATGGTAACAATGAAGACTGAGAACTGGTCATTGGACTTGTCCATGTGGCGATCCCTGGTGACCTTGACTGGCCTCATTTTGGTGGAATGATTGATTTAAAATTAGAGAATGGGAGAAGAGTAAGTGCAGATAGCAAGTAGACAATAACTTCCATTGTCCTTGATTTTATAGTTGGCAATGAGAATGATCTCATCTCCTCCTTACAGCAACTCTACAAGTTGGGCATCATTATTTACAGAAAGGAAAACTGAAGCTCAGAGGTATTAGAGAATTTGTCTAAGTACCCTGACAGAAAAGAAGTGTCAGAAACAAAAGTTGAGGGCTTCCCAGGAAATATTTCCATTTAAAGATGTCTTTTCACCAGCCTTTCACTTGGCCCATACCTTCACCTGGTCTTTCCAGATGTTCAGGGGCCCATCCCCCCTCACTGCCTCCCAGAGGATTCTGCTTCATCTTTTTTTTTTTTTAAAGATTTTATTTATTTATTCGACAGAGATAGAGATAGCCAGCGAGAGAGGGAACACAAGCAGGGGGAGTGGGAGAGGAAGAAGCAGGCTCATAGCGGAGGAGCCTGATGTGGGGCTCGATCCCATAACGCCAGGATCACGCCCTGAGCCGAAGGCAGACGCTTACCCGCTGTGCCACCCAGGTGCCCCAGGATTCTGCTTCATCTTAAAAGCTAGTCTGTTTCCTCTCTTCACTTTATATTTTCAAGTAGAGGTTGAACACTCAAATGCCTCCAGGGTCTGGGCAGGTAACGGACATGAGTTAAGTGTGTCCTGAATGGGACAATGGGAAATGGGAGAGGCCAAGGGCAACACTGAGCAGAAGGCCCCACCTGAAGGTGTTCAAATTCAAATTTCAAAAACTGTGAGTCTGCCAACAACAAATGTGACTATGATTAAATTTGGTCCCAGGCCAGCGTGTGGACTCAGATATTTTCAGTCACCCATCACGCTTCCTTTCCCAGGAGCTGGGGCCCTTACCCCTGAGGCTCCCTGTCCTGCCACAAATGGGTGCCTCAAGCGCAACCACATTACCTATATATAAAGAAGATTGGATGTGAGGGCTGAGGAGACACTCTCACCCCACAGTCCCTGCCCAGAACTTTACCCTTTCCTGGGTCTTCATCTGCCTTTTCTCAATGTGTCTTGCTGACTGTCAACCCCTTCCTGGCATTATGTCACGTAATGGCTATCTTCCACTTGCTCCTCCAGAACCCCTTTCTGGCCACCTTGGGTGGATGATCTGTAGGGCCGCATCATGGCCTTCATGCCCTCTGGCATCATGTTGGAAGGGAAGCCTGACTAAAGGTCCAAGGGAGGGAACAAAGTGAGGGCAGAGCACCTATTGCCCTGGTTCCCTCCCCACAGGGTTGCTTTGGGCTTCACCAGAGGTCACAGCTCCTCTCAAGGTGGCCTTCTCTATCTGACTCTACTCCTGGTTCTTCTGATTGTTCCTTCCCCTTGCCTTTTAGAAGTGGTTACATCTCTCTGCTTTTATAGCCCCTGGACATTGCGCTATCCCTTGGGTTTCCCCCATCTGTCCATATATACCTTTGTAAATAATAGTCCCTTTGTGCTGGGTTAAATAGTGTCTTCCCCACAAATTCATGTCCACCCAGAATTTCAGAACATGACCTTGCTTGGTGGAAGAGTTTTTGCAGATGTAATTAGTCAAGATGAGGTCATAATGATTTGGGTTGGCCCTAACTCCACTGGCTGGTGTCCTTGTAAGAAGGCCATGTGACGACACACAAGGAAGAAGGCCATATGGTGATGCAGGCAGAGATTGGAATGATTCGGCTACAAGCCAGGGGAACACCAAGGATTGTAGGCAACCACTGGAAGCCAGGAGGGAGGCATAGGACAGTTTTCTCTCAGAGCCTCCAGAAGGAACTAACCTTGTTGACACCTTGAATTCAGACTTCTGGCTTCCAGAACTGGGAAAGAAGTAAATGTCTGATGTTTTAGCCACCCAATTTATGGTTATTTGTTACAGAAGCCCTAGGAAACTTAATACACCGTCAAATTTTCTTTCAATTCTTCAAACTCGAGGGTTTCATCTGTTTCCTGTGGGGACACTAGCAGATAGAATTCTCTAACTCATCTCCATGGTCTTTCTATTATCTTCAGGAAGCCCTAAACCCTCACTTTGGAACCAAAGACCCTCCCACTAGTGTTCCACACTGCTTTTCCAGCCCTCTTTTTGCCTGGTTCCCACAAATGTGATTCCCTTGCCCCAGCCAAGTTGGTCTCTTGGATCCCGATCCTGCTTTGCATTTGTTCCTGCTACTCTTTCCTGGTTCCTCCACCCAGATCTCATCCACTCTTAAACCCAACTCCACCCTTCCTCCCCCAGCTGAAAGCTTTCCAGACACCCCAGCCTGTGGAGATCAACCTTATTAGCTCTTAGTGTCAACATACTCAATCCTGGGGCCCCTGGGTGGCTCAGTCGGCTAAGCGTCTGCCTTCAGCTCAGGTCATGATCCCAGTATCCTGGGATTGAGTCCGCATTGGGCTCCCTGCTCAGCTGGGAGTCTGCTTCTCCCTCTCCCTCTGCCTGCCACTCCCCCTGCTTGTACTCTCTCTCTCTCTATCAAATAAATAAACAAAATCTTTAAAAAAAAACACAGTCAATCCAGCATATGGGGGGTACACACCAGGGGTATTCACACAGTGTGTGCTTCTCCCCAACTAGATTGCAAACTCCTTGAGATAAGGAAGAGTGCCATATTCTCCATGTTGGGTCCCCCGGTGCTGGGCACATGGTAATGAGAGTGAAGAGAAGCCTGACATGTTTCTGGAACTGATGCTGTTAGCATACTACCGGGGGAAGAGGCAGGAACTTCCAAGCTCCAAGGAGAACCTGGGGTCCACAGCTCAGTGACTCAACACGGGGGTCTTTGGACCTGAGTAGCTGCAACCCATCAGTGACATCATAGTAGGGACAGGGGCCTTCAGTCCCCTGGACTTCCGTGGATTCAAAGAGACACTGCAAGAGGTGGAAAAGAAAATTCCCCCTCTCTGCCAATTACATCTTTCCTCTCATCCCCTTTCACATTTCAGTTTCCAGCCCCGACTGTATAAAAGAGTAAGTCTGACTGATTCCCCTACTAGAGGTGTGTGTTGGGAGAAAGGGGGTGGGGGAGGTTCTACCCTGTAGAATCAGACTTCTCCTTATCCTTCACCCTCCTCTCCCTTCCCCCCAAACTCCTCTGACTCACTGGTATTTCTAGTCACCAGCTCCCTCCCACCCCACCTTTCAATTTCTCTATTTCTCTTCTTTTTAGAGAAAATGAAGAGACACCCCGTTACAGAATCCATCTCTAAGTCCTTACTCCTGGAGGAAGACAACTTCCTTCGGAAAGAGGCAGAGTGAGTATTGTATTGGGACGGGGGAGGGGGGCTCTGTCTTTGCATTTTCTTTATTTCTCCTTCAACTGATCTGAATTTTCCCCCATTTTAGGAAAGCCAGGCACCCCAAGGGATCAAGATGGGAGGCAGAGGGCAGCCTAAGGGCTCTGCCCCCTCACTCATTGGGGAATAAGTTCTGCTTCTCTGTGCACCATGTCCCTGAGCCCTGCCTCTGTGGGTGTAGCCTGAGGACCAAAGCAGTGCTGCACCCCCGGCCCCCTCCAGTTTCCCGCCCAGCTAGGGTGCTCCCTAGCTTGTCAGCAGGGAAGAAGCAGCTGTCTCCTCCAGTGATTATTTTCAGGGCTCAAGTCTCCCAGAATTCTCCAAAGCCCAGGGCCAAGGGCAAGTCCCAGCTGCTATCTTGGGATGGGTCAAGAACTTCCTGCAATGCCATGCCACTACGCAAGCTGGTACCCATGGGAGTGTGGCCCCGGGGACTTCTTGACCCACTCCCCCAGTCCTTGCCAGAGAAATTACTGCACACTATATCCCTTTGAGAGGGAGCCATCTCCCCAGCCAAGGAGCCATATCTCCAATGATATTACTTGTGGAGGGTGACAAACCCCAGTCTTCCCTACCATTCCTATTTAAATAAAAATGTATTTAGTCAATTGTGGTCTTTCTCTAATGTCTACTGAAAGCACAGTAATTGTTTGAACTGAGAATATATTTTGTCTTCTCATTCTACTCTAAATTGGGTTTTCTAGGGTCCTGATCTTATAATTGAGGGTGTTAATGGTTTTCAGTTATAGCTGCCTGTTACCCCGTGTATAGGGGATACTGTGACCCTCAGATTTGTTTCTATAGTGTCCAGTTCCAGTTGGCCATGGAGTCAGAACTACCTGAGTTCAATTTCCATAAACCTATAAACCTGGTAGAATTTTGAGAAGAATTGTATTGAATCTATGTATTAGTCTGGTGAGAACCAATACCATTAAACTATGAGTCCTCTGATTCCTGAACATGGTATATCACTCCACTTATTTAGGTCCTTAAATTCTCTCAGTAATGTCCTGTAGTTTCGGTATAGAGGTCTTGCACATTTTTCATTACATTTGTTCCTGGGGATTGGATGAGTTTTGCTGCTGCTCTACATGGTATTTTTTATAAGGAATCTTTCTAAGTACTGGTGATAGGTAGTGTAGGAAGGAGAGCCTTTGCAACACCTACCTTCATCTTTTTTCTAAAAGAACAGCTTTATTGAGATATGCTTCACATACTCTACAATTCACCTATTAAAAGTACAATTCAATGGTCGTTAGTATATTCATAGATACATGTGACCATCATCACGATCAATTTTAGAACATTTTATCCTCTTGAAAAGAAATCACATGCCTTTTAGGTATTACCCACCTATTACTGCATTGCTTTTCATAATCCTATTTTCTATTTTTTGTTTCTGGTATAAAGAAATATAATTTATCTGAGTTTATCACTTGCATTCAGTGACTTGGCTAGACACACCTATTCTAGTAGTTTATAGATTCTTTTAGACTTAAAATGTACAACTTCGTGTCATCTATGAATATAATATTTTGACTTTCACCTTCCCAATCTTTAAGCCTTTTATTTCTTTTTCTTGTCTCGTTGCCCTGGCTAGGACATCTAATGCGATGTTGAATTGAAATGTTGAAGTGGACATCCATTTTCTTGTCCTGATCTAAAGCATGAAACTCACTATTTCATCATTAAATGTAATGATTGCTGTAGGGTTTTGTTTTATTTGTAAATACTCCTTATCAGGTTCAGGATGTTCCTTAGAAGTTAAATAAGTGTTTTTATCATGAATTGGCAACCAGAGTTCAAATCTTGAATCTGCCAATTATTAGTCATTCTACCTTGGGGAAGTTCTTTACCTTCTTTCAGCCTATTTCTCTGTCTTAAATTGGGGGAAGGAATTTCTATCTTAAAGTTTCTTTTCTTTTCTTTTTTTAAAAAATATTTTATTTATTTATTTGACAGAGAGAGATAGCGAGAGAGGGGGAGCTGGAGAGGGAGAAGCAGGCTCCCCACTGGGCAGGAACCCCGATGCGGGGCTCAATCCCAGAACACTGGGATCATGTCCTGAGCTGAGGGCAGATGCTTAACGACTGCGCCACCCAGGCACCCCTATCTTAAAGTTTCTTGCAAAATTGAGAATATTTATAAATAACATCCAACCCATAGTAGGCACTCAATTAAATGCCTGGCATTGCATTATACATTTTTTATCATTCTCCTCCTGTTGTATATATGCCCCATGAGGGTTTGCTTTGCCTCTGTTGTTCTGTGCTGTGCCCCTCGTGTTTAGAACAGTGCCTGGAAAAGAGAAATTGCTTCAGGCAAGAACTTTTTTGATTAATCAATGTCAGTTCCCTCTTTTCTATGAATCATGGTTCTAGGGCCTGGAATTATACTTGCCCCTAGAGAATCACACAGTTCTCTTGGGCACTTCTGAAGTTCAGTGCCAACTTTCCTTTTGACTTTTAAAAAATGTCATGTTTTCCCTTCTAGGTTATTTAATCAATATCCACAATCCCATCTTCCCTAACTTGCTATACGTCAATGATAGAGCTGTAGGGTTGAGTCCCAGCCTTCCCAGATGCATTGCACGGCAGTGGACAAGTCCCTCCCCATGAGCCCCTTAGACCTTAGGGATTTCCTTCAGTTATGGTTCCAGGGCAGATGTGATGCTTGTGGCCTTACAAATCACTGAGGAATCTGCTTTGCTTTATCAAAGTCTCTCCTGAGAGCAGCGAAGAAACCAGGTCCAGGATGAACCTTCTAGACCCCCAGCAAGTTCTGAAATCAGGGAAGTGAATGAGGAACTTGTAGCCTGAGGGATAAAGACCAGAACAGGGACACCCTGGGCACTCCCCAATGCCACCTCCCCTCAGTTCATATCAGGTCTTCCAGAACACACCCTTCTCCCTCCTGGAATGCCTTTCCTTTGCCACCAAATCCTTTTTATCCTGTAGATCAAGAATTTCAACCTTGGCACCACTAACATTTTGCACCAGACGATTCTTTGTTATGGGGGCTGCCCTGTGCATTGTGGGATGCTTAGCAGCCTCCCTGACCTCTAGCTACTAGGTGCTTGTAGTTACAATAGTGCACTCGGAGTTATGATTACCAAAAATGTCTTCAGACAATGCTAAATGGCCCCTAGGGGGCAAAATTGTCCCTGGTTGAGAACCACTGTTCCAAATGATCTTTCTAAAGCCCCCTTTTTATCAACCTCTCCCCAACTCAAGTTGTCTGTTCCTCGGCCACCCTTCCCTCCCCACCTTATCCTCATCCCCTCTCTTCTTAACTCTGAGTCAGCCTGAGCCAGGGCTGCCACCATGATGCATGAGAATAGTGTCCAACATTTACAGAGCACCTACCCCATGCTGCTGCACAAATTATCCAACGTAATCCTTACAACAGCCTTGTGAGCAAGTAGATGTATGGTCCTCTCCATATTTCAGGTACTACCCGGAGAGGTAAAGTCACTTGTCCGAGGTCATGCTGTTGGTAAGTGGTGGGTTAGGAATTCAAATCCAGGCTGTCTGGCTCACAGGATCATAAGCTACTCACTCTATAACACTGGATATTTCCTCAATTGTTTCCCTTATGTTCATCTACTTCCAGACTGGACCAAAAACCCTTTGAGGGCGTTTGTGGATGCTCCACAGTGCTGAGCACAGGGCAGGAGGTTCCCGTATGACATTGGTGATTGACTTCCTGCTATTATGGGGTTTGAGGCATTAGAACAGGTGTGTGTGGGTGAAACTGAGGATTGAGGGGAAGAAAAATCTCCATCCGAGGCTTAAATATATATTCACAAAATGCATTCAGCATAGGTGCACATCTCAATGAACTTTCAGAAACTGAACACACTTGTATAACCTGATCAAGAAGCCGGATCACCAGGGGTGCCTACGTGGCTCAGTCAGTTATGCTTCTGCCTTCAGCTCAAGTCATGATCTCTGGGTTCTGGGATCCAGCCCAATGTTGGGCTCTCTGCTCAGCGGGGAGTCAGCTTCTTCCGCTCCCTCTGTGCATGCTTTCTCTCAAATAAATAAACAAAATTTAAAAAAATTTAGATCACCATCAGCCCAGAAGCTTCCCTCATACTTCCTTCCCCTCATCCTCTATTAAAGTAACTACCATCTTGCCTTCTGATAGCATAGATTCCTTTTGTCTCTTTTTGAACTCTTAATAAATGGAAACATGGAGTATATACTCCTTTGTGTCCGGTTTCTTTTGCCCAATATTGCTTGTGAGAATCATCCATGTTGCATATAGCAATAGTTCATTCTTTTTCTTTTCTCTGTAGTATTCTGTTGTGTGCCTATACCAGTTGATTTATTCATTCTATTGATATTGGACTTGGTAGTTTCCAGTCTGGGGCTATTGTGAAGAGCGCCACTGTGAACATCACTGTATGTCCTTTGGTGAACACAGCATATGTTTCCACTGGGGCAATGCCTACCTATGGAACTGCTGGCTCATAAGTATGCATGCTTCAGCTGCAGTAGACACTGAAATTTCCCCAAAGTTTTTGCATTTGGAGACTTTTAGAGCCATACCTGACTCCCCCACTCCCCTGCTCTTCTGAAGAGATGGGAAGAGAGGAGTGGTATGGCCTTTCTGGAATCTTCTGGATGACCACTCTTCTAAGAACCTTTTTTAAAAGAAAAAAATGTCAGAGGTGAAAAGGACCATGCAGATCCCAAGTTCAAGACTTTCCTTATGCAGAGTGAGAAACTGAGGCTCAGAGACTGGGGTTGCCTGGTCCAGGGTGGTATGGTTCTAGCCTGGTCTAGAAGCCAAGTTTCTGGACTCTGGATGCCATTTGTCTTTTGAGTACCTAAAGAGGTATCTGTAAGGTGATGGAGTAGAACTCGATGCACGATTGGACCCACCAGGATTGTATGTGAAGCATGTGGGAGAGGTGGGACTGGTGAGCTGTCTTGCTCCCTATATTTTCCTTGAGTCTGGGCTGAAGCCAAGGAAAACAGAAGCCTGGCTTCTCCTCCCACCAGGGGAAGTCAAAGTGAGGGGCTTTACAATTAGAGTCTGGAAAATCTTCCACCTCAGGGCCTCCTCCGCACCCCCTGCCCCAATCCAGGGAGAGGATTGGGGGGAGGGCTCTGCAGGCAGTAGGGACAGAGGTTCCAGAGTCTGGAAACAAGATGGGCTTCCCCCTCAAGGGGCTCACAATCTTCCGTAAAACCAGACAGACCTTGGGCGTAGAGCAAAACCCATTTATTACATACTGAAATTCCATCCACTAGGAACCTGGCGGGAGCCCTGAGCCAACCTGAGCGGAAACAGCTAAGCCCGCACTACAGCCAGCTCCAGTCTCAGTCCTTACGTGGTGCCCCAGACCCACCCCTATTACTGCAGCCCTAAAATTTACTTAGCCTGGTCCCTGCCCCACCTGAAACTCACGTTCCAGTTTCAGAGAAGCAGTTTAAGCAGACAATCTGGAAGTGATAGACGATGTCCCCCACCTTGTGCCAACTTCCTTACCTCACACTCCCTCCCCAGACCTACAGGTCCCCACCAGATAGTAGAGACGTCAGGGAAAGATGAAAGAAGGGTTGCTTCTCTTTGCAAACTCTTTTGGCACCCCCCTTCCCTCCCCAACCATCTGCCTTCCCGCCCCGGCTCCCGCGCCGGGCTGGGGCGCCAACTAAATCTGATCAAAATGCAATTGCCAAGTCGTTAAGGTATTTGAATTAAAAAAAAAAAAAAAACTCCCGAGAAAGAAAGTATTTGATGGCTAATAATCTCATTTCAATATAATGGGACCTTCTTCTGCAGAGAGCAAGACAGGTTAAGAGATATAATTATGACTTTGCAAACTCTCTCCCAAGCGCGGGAGACGCGCTGACAGGTCTGCGCGCGGCTGCGCCCGACTCCGCTCGCTCCGAGGGGAGACGCTTTGTCTGCAGGGCCCGTTAAAGAGACACGGTCCCTTTTCCCCCCTCGGCCTACATTGCAATTTAACTGTCAGCCGCGTCTTCGCCCCTGGATCGGTGTCGGAGTCCCACGCGAGGATCTGGGTGGGGTGGGAGAGGGGGACCGGACTGAGAGAAGGGGGAAAGGAGGACAGCCAGGGGCTGACGTGTCAAACGCTGACCTGAGAATCGAGAGCTGGGCTTTCAAACCCGCTCCCTCGGGCGCTATTTAAGGTCTCGTCTGCACTGCAGGGTCCGGGAGGAGAAATGGCTGGGGGCGGGGGAGGGATTCAGGAAGCGCAGATTGATCGCCCATCTCCAAAGGGGGCCTTCTTCAAGGACCTCAAAGGAACGGAATCCTTCCTGGCAGAATTGCTCGGTTCCAGCTGATGGAAAGGGATCGAATTAGGGGAGTGATGGGGGTGGTGCCGTTCATGTCGCCTTTATCCCCCCCCTACACTCTAAGCAAACTTTTCCCCTCTCTTTACTTCAATGGGAGATAAATAGCCATTTGGAGCCCAGAAGGAAGTCCTCAAGGAAAGGGACTTTTCTTGGTTTTATATCTCTCCCCTTCACGAAAGTTCAAGAAAGGAAATCTCCAATGCGGTGTATACGTGTGTTGGGAAGGCCGGTGGAAGCAAGTGAAGGATCCCGCAGTCTTTAAAAAAAAAGAGTATTGCTTGCCGTTCAGGTAGGGAGACTTGGGGTAAAGTCAAGGCCAGGAGCTCCAGAGGTGTCTGAGCCGCGGCAGGCGTGGAGCTGCAGGCGCAGCGGCGCCGAGGAACCCAGGGCGCCGACGTGCCAGTGTGGCGAGTGTGTGTGCGCGAGTGCGCACGTGTGTGAGTACCGCTCCCCGGAGAGCTCACGGCTCCCGACGCAGTCAACAGTCGGAGCTGAAAAGCGGAGGCAGGGACGCACTAAAGACTGACCAACAGACCCCCACGCCTGTCTCGAGAAAAGGAGCCCGGGGCTGAAGGGGGCCGGAGGCCACTGTGGTCCTCGTCATCGCTTGTCCCCGATTCTCGCGAAGCTGATGGGAGCTTTACTCGGCATTCCCCGCGGCTCTCTGCACCGCCCACCTTCTCAGTGAAGGAATTCGGAGGAAGCGGGTGCGCCACCGCCCCTCCCCAACACTTCAAACCCCAAGTTCCAGGCCCCTGGAACGGTGGCCCGCCAGCGGTGAGGCCCGGGTGAATCTCTGGGCCGCTCTGATCGGCGGGGCCACCAGGCCACCGGACGCAGCGACCCCTTCTCAAGTTGATGAGGCTAGGGAGCCCGGGTCCCAGGAGTCCCTCCGATCCCCGCTCCTGGGGCAGGGGACTGTTTGCACGCACATGCAAACAAGGCGACTCTCCAGAGTCATTCGCGCAGCAATAAAAACGAGGTTGGCGCTGTCGCGTTCTTCGTGTACGGTACACCCAGCTGCGTATCCTCGAAGTGGGGTTTGGACGCGAGCGGGGTCATCCTCACTCGCCCGTCGGCTCCCCCTGTCGGCCTGGGACGCAGGTTTTCCCGGCCGCAGAAGACCCGGGGAGCACAAGGCTTCGGGAGAGAAGCGATGCTCACCTGGTTAGGCCGGTCAGAGCACCCCGCGCCCCAGCATACTACCCCTTCGGCTTCGTCGGGCCCGTGGTGGCCTTACTGTGCGGTGGCGCCCCTAGCTTCCCCGGCCGCGCACCGCAGGATGGGAAGGGGTCACATCTGGAAGCAGTGCCACCCCCCCCCCTCCGCCCCGATCCACTCACTAGGCAGTAGTTTGCCAGGCGGGTTTCTGACACCCCTTGCCATTCTGTCTTGGTGTTTAATAATCCCAGGATTGAGGTCTGGAGCGCGGCCGCCGCAGGGGAGCGATGCCGACAGAAGCCATGTGGCCAGGAGGGCGCGGGACTCGGCAGGGGCTCCCCGGGTGGCGCTCTGGGGCGGGGGCCTGGCCCGGTGGGGGGCGCCGGGGAAGGCGGGCGCGGGCCGGGCGCGCCGCCGGCGGGGTCAGGGGCGAAGGGGCAGGCGGAGGGCAGCGCGCGGGGAGCCGGCGCGGCGGCTCGGGTTACCGCGGCCTGGCCCTCCCACCCGCAGCTCGGGCGCAGGGGCCGGGGCGGACTCGGGCCGTCCCCCGCTGTTTGCATTTCTCTGGCAGGCGGCGGGGCTTGGGTTGAAAGGAATCGCCTCCATTTGGAACGTTGTTTATTTTTCTTAACTAGCCAGCGCCGACAGACGACCTCGAGAGCACGGCGGCCGGACTCGGCCGAGCCCTCGCTGGGAAAGGGGTCAGGACAAGGGGCGGCCCGACGAGGGCGCGCCGCGAGCCCCCGCCGGGAGAATGCGCCCGGGTACCCCAGCGGCCGGGGTGGGGGAAGGGTCGCGGTGGGGCGGAGAATGACTTTCCTCTACGTAGGAAAACAGACTTTCTTCTGTTGCGGTTACCTTAGCTTTGACCTTGAGCGAGGCAGGGCGGCGAAGCGGTTAAGCTTTCCGGCTTCGGCGTCCGGTCGCCTTGGATTTCAGTTCCGCTTCCTCCAATTTTAGCTCCTTGACCTTGAGCAAGGCGTCTTTGTGCCTCAGTTTCCTCGATTATCAAATGGGTACAACGTTGTGCTTACCTCTTTGGGTTGTTGGAAGGACTGAATGAAATCATTCACCTAAGCCCTTAGCGCGGGGCCTGGAACTTGCCAAGAGCTCAGGAGAGGTTAGCCCCTCTTGTGGGGGCTGTGGGTGTTTGTGGTGCTCTGGCCACGCGAGGGTGGGGGCAGCCAGCAAGTGCGCGGCCCACAGGCAAGGGGCTAGATCTGGAGGCCCACGACTCTCAAGCTCTGGGGAGAGGTGCGGAGTGGGGAGAGTTCTGAGCGTTTTGACATGAAATGAATAAAATGCAAATGATATTCAAAGCAAGATGCTAATGAGGATCTATTCTTTGAGCGTCCACAGCCCCGGCAGTGCTCAGAACAGTGGCGGAGCTGGTGTGAACTCAAGCATGGGCAGGGTCCAGCAGTCCAGGTCTCGGGTGTGTGTGTGTGTGGCAGCGTGAGTGTGTGAGTGTCGGCGCGCGCCTGCTCCGGAATGTGCGTAGCCGGCTCCGGGTGTGCTCGCGCCGTCATGAAAATGAGGTCAGGGAAGGTCGTTCCACTCTGCAGCATAAATCAAGGAGGAAAGGAGAATGGATGTGAGAGACAGTCCCTGGAGACCGCCCCGAGAGAGGCAGCTCGAGGGAAGAGGGAGGGGGAAAAAGTTCTGCGGAGAATAGGCGAGAAGCCGGCCCAGGCAATCTCCCTCCCCGCACTTCTGCCCCGGCGGGTCCCTTCGCCGAGCAGCGGCGCCCCAACCCAGCCGAGATCGCGCCTTTAATCCCCCATCCTCCTCCCCAGGCTCCCAGGGACCTTTTCCTATGCCCCCCCCCCGCCCCCATTTCAATGTTTCTCATCTAAGCGCTCTTTGTGTAAACACTGAAGCTCCGTGCACCCAGCCTCCTCAGGAGCTTGTAGGTGCCCACGCGCACAGGCCAGTTGCACACAATATTGCACACTTGTTACTCGCGCGCACACCCGCCGGGGCTCTCAATCAAACGTTCCGGAGCCGGCTGCTCTCCGCTATCCTCCCGCCGCACCCTCTCTCCACGCGGTTTGCCTCCCGGGTCTCGCCAACACCCACTACCGTCGCGCGCGGGCCCCTCTTAGCCTTCGCTTTGCGCCCGCCGGCGGGAGAGCGCGGTGCTCCAGGCCAGTGTTTCCCTGCGCGTGTGCTGTGACCCTAGCTGGGAAGCTCCGGAGGCTCGGGCCAGGCGACCCGGCTCTCTGGGGAAGAGGGACGAGAGTGCAGCAATCCGGGATGGAGGAGAGAGACAGAGAGGGAGGCATTTCTTACCTCTCTCTTGCACCTTTGAGACTTCAGGGCCAGAGGGCTAAATGGGGGCAGGGGACGATGCGGACACCACCCGCCTCCCTTGGGAACCTCTGTAGTGCCCAGAGAGCTTTGCTCTCCGCGGGCACGATGGCTACCTCCAAAAATGGAGGAAGGGAAGGGAAGGGAAGAGGATGGACCGCGCCTAGGGTCTGTGCTTTGGGCCCAGATCAGATTTATTTCCCATTCCATTCTCTTTATGACAATGAGTAAGAACAAGGATGATGCCTAAAAGCCTGTGCAGTAGGCACGAAATAGGTGCACACTAAGATAGTGAATGAAATTTACAAAGAGCTGTCGCCACCATGACTCTTCCTGAGCTTCCACATTTTGTAGATTAATTCATTAAGTCATGAATTTATTCAACAAATATTTAGTGAGCTCCTACTGACGGAGAAACAGGATGCCAAGAACCTGGCCCTCTGGGCACTTGCATTCTCCTGGGACAGAAAGACAGGAAACAGATAAGCCCCAGCTCATCATTCGCTGTTAGGCAGGGCAGCCTTCTGTGCCGGGAATGAGAGATTGTGCTGGGTTGGAGAGAGCCTCCCCGGGGAGGAGGCAGAGGCCTGAATGAAGTAAGGGAAAGAGCCATGCAGGCTTCTGGAGAGACCGAGTCCCAGGCAAAGGGAGCTGGCAGTGCAGTGGCGGAGATGTGGGAAGCCTGGGGTACATCCTGGCAGGGAGGAGAGAGGAAGGAGGTGAAACCGAAGGTCAGGCCCTGCTTTGTAGGTCATGGTGGGGAGTTTTGGGTTATATACCAGGTATGATTGCCGAGCCACTGGAGAATTTTTAAACAGGGACTGAAACAACTTGATTTGTGCTTTAAACAATGATAAACAAAGAGAATTTAAGTAACTTGTCCATGGTTTCCAGGTCTGTGTGTGTCTTAACCCGGATGTCTAAGTGTGTCCCAGTCAAAATATCGAACAGGCAAGCTTAGGCAAGACCGCCCCGGAAGGGTCCCGGAAGATGTCGTGAAGGGTACTCTGTCCCTCCCACCCATACTTTTAGGAAGGTGCCGGAATGGGACAGTGGGTAGGGTCTCTAAATCTGCCAGCTCGGGAGTCTGGGCTGTGGGAGAGGAGGATTCCCCAGCCTGACGATCTCTGGCGTTTTCATTTCCTGATTCCGCCCCCCCGCCCCCCGCAGCCCTTGCTCTGCCTACCTGGGCCTTTACCGGCTGTGGAGACTCGGAGCGAGGGCAACTCCGGCACAGGAGGGTAAGACCTAGTCTCTCCGACGCTCCAATTCCACAGCGTCTTCAGGCTGCGGAATGCTTTCCCCCGAGAGGAGTCTGGCTGAGCGCAGACCGGCACTGTGGTCCCGCACCGCCGCCCGGTGGCCAAGGAGGATACTGCAACCGGAGTCGGTACAGGATGCAGAACATACCAGGGACCGCAGAGGGCGCAGGAACAGGCTTAGTGATGGCGTGCCAGGTGCCAGGTGCCGTGAAAGGCGCTTCAGTTACTTTATTTAACCATCACAGTAACTCCTGGAGAGAGAACTACGATTTCCCTCACTATACAGACAAGGAAACTGGGGCCAAGAGAGACAAAGTACTTTGTTTAAAAACATACAGCTAGTAAGCGGCAGAGTGATTTACCCATTTTCATGCTCTCTTGTCCACAGAGTGTGTTAAGAGGGAAATACTGACTTCCATCCTAGAAAGCTCTCCCTCCCTTTCCCCTGAAGGAGCATCTAAAAAATGTCTTTAGCAGGTGCCCTAAGCTTCCAAGTCCGTCTCTGGAAGTGTTTCAAGGTCCTTTTTCCTACTCCCGTTGAGAGCATTTCAAAGGGTCTGCAGCTGGAGACCGGTTCCGCAACAGCGGCACAACTCTGTCCTGCATGCTGCATGACTAGGAAGGGGGGTGTCAGAGGTCTCTGTCTCCTCTCTGAGATTCAGGCTGGTTGAGCAACCTCGTCCCTGACAGTGAAGAGCAAGGTGTTCTGTGTAGGGAGCTCCTGAACCTCAGATGGCACCAAAGAAGGGGAGGCAGGGGACCACACTGAGCCCATTCTGAGCTCCTTCCCCATCTTTAATACCAAGGCCGGGAGACCCCTCGTTCGGCTTGGCATTGGGACTCCCTCCTTATCAGGCTCTGGGACTGCTCAAGCTGCTTTTGCACCTGCAGCTGTCTGGGTGGGCAGAGGACTACTGGGCAGAGCCTGTGCCCTTCCCGGGAGATGCTTGCTGCCAGTCTCAGCGCGGAGCTGGGGACCCTTCTCCATCCTCTGCTGCCCCCTAGTGGGCTAGGATATGGCTGCCGCCGGCAGCGTCCTCCTACCTTCTTGCCTTCCTTGGACAAAGGATCCTTCCCAGAGGCCAAACAGACCTGAAAAGTCTAGTTGCAGAACATCCCCGAGCTGTGTCCCCCTAACACCAGGATTGTTACCCTCAGCAAACATTTAGTAAGGGCCTGCCATGCACTTGGCCGTGTGGGGAGTTAAGAAGAAGCCCTCCCCCAGCCTGCCCCTTCCCTTCTTCAAGCCTTGGGCGTGAAGGCCTCACAGTTTAATGGAGAAGACAGACATGAAATGACTCCTACAATCATTTTTTAAAGAAGATTTTTAGCTTTTTAAATAATTATAGATTACTAGAAAGTTCAAAGATAGTATAGAGAGGCCCTGGGTACCCATACTCTGCATGTGTAAATTCTTGAAACCACCACTGCAATCAAGGTATCAAGATAGAGAACTATTCCAGCACCACGAAGATCTCCCTGGTGCTACTCCTTTATACTTACACCCATCCCTCCCTCCACCAGGATTCTTTTTTTTTTTTTTTAAGATTTTATTTATTTATTTGACAGAGAGAGCCAGCCAGCGAGAGAGGGAACACAAGCAGGGGGAGTGGGAGAGGAAGAAGCAGGTTCCCAGCAGAGGACCTGATGTGTGGCTCGATCCCAGAACGCCGGGATCACACCCTGAGCCGAAGGCAGACGCTTAACGACTGAGCCACTGAGGCGCCCCTCCACCAGGATTCTTAACCAGGGACAGCCCTTCATGTTTTCCATCTCTACAATGTTGTAATTTCCAGAATTTTATGCAATGGAATCGTACAGTATGTGGCCTTTTGAGACTGTTTTAAATTCACCCAGAAAAAAATGCTGAGATCCATCCGAGTTGTTGCATGTATCAGCAGTTCGATTCCCTGTGATTCCTTTTTATTGCCAAATATTCCATGGATGCATCACTGTTCATCTGCTGAGAGCATCTGGGTTGCTTTCAGTTTTCGGCTATCAAAAGGAAGCTGCTATGAAGTCATGTACAGGTTTTTATGTAGACATAAATTTTTATTTCTCTAAGATAAATGCCTAAGAGTGCAACTGCTGTTTCTTTCTCTTTTTCTTTTCTTTTCTTTTTTTTTTAAGATTTATTTATTTGTTTTAGAGAGAGAGGGAGCATGATCACGGGGAGGGACAGAGGGAGAGAGAGAGAGAATCCCAAGCAGTCTCCCCGCTGAGCACAGAGCCTGATGCAGGGCTCCATCCCATGACCCTGAGATCATGATCTGAGCTGAAATTAAGAGTTGGCCGCTCAATTGACTGAGCCACCCAGGTGCCTGCAATTGCTGTTTCTCGTGTTAAGTGTATGTTTAGTTTTTAGTAGAAACTCACAAATTATTTTCTCGAGTATCTTACATTTACATTCCCACTAGCAATCTATGAGAGATCCAGTTTCTCTTCATCCTGGCCAACACTCGGTAAGTCACTATTTTTAATTTGAGCTATTCTAAGAGGTGCATAGTAATATCTCATCATGGTCTCAATTTGCATTTGCCTAATGGCTAATGATGTTGAACATCTTTTCATGTGCTCATTTGCCATTAGTGAAATGTCTGCTTATGTCTTTTGCCCATTTTCTAATTTTTTTTTTTTTACTGTTGAGTTTTGAGAGTTCTTGATAGATTGAGATAGCAGTCTTTTGTCAGATGTGTGATTGGCAAATATTTTTTCCTAGTCTGTAGATTGTCTTAACATCATCATAACAAGGCTCTTTGAGGAGCAAAAGCTTTTAATTTTGATGAAGTCCACTTATGGATTTTTTTCTTTTATGGATTGAATCATGCTTTCGGTGTTACAACTAACTCTTCACTAAGCCCTAAATCTCCAAAATTTTCTTCTATGTCATCTTCTAAATGTTTATAGTTTTATGTCTTACATTTAAACCTGTGTTCCATTTTGAGTGAATTTTTGTATAAGGTGTGAGGTTTAAATCAAATATCTTGTGTGTTTTTTGCTTATAGATATCCAGTTGCTCCAGCATCATTCATGGAAAAGACCATTCTTCCTCCATTGAATTGCTTTTGTATGTTTGTAAAATATCGTTTGGCTATTTATGACATGGGTGGATCTTAAAGACATTATACTGAGTGAGATAAGTCAGAGAGAGAAAGACAAATACTATATATCATTGATATGTGGAATCTAAAAACGCCAAACACATAAAAGAGTAAAATGTTGGTTACAGGGGCTGGGGGCTGGGGGAATAGAAGAGATGCTGTTTAAGGGTGCACACCTAGTAGATAAGCAAGTCCTGGAGATCTGGTGTATATAGACAACAATACTGTATTATAATCGTCAAACTTGTGAAGAGACTAGATCTTACTTATTTCCACCATAAAAAAGAAATGATAATTATGTGATGTGATAGAAGTGCTATCACTATAATGGCAATCTTGTTACAGTATATAAATGTATCGAATCAGTCTGTCATACATCTTAAATTTATACAATGATATATGTCAAATATATTTCAATTAATAATATTTCAAATAAAAAACCAGTGGGTAATCATATGTGGGTCTATTTCTGGGTTCTCTGTTCTCTTCTACTGATCTCTCTGCCAATACCCCCCCCCCCCAGTTTAATACTGCAGCACCATAACTTAAGTCTTGAAACTGGATAGAATTATTCTATTTTTCTTCTTCAGAGTTGTTTTGGCTCTTTAGTTCCTTTGCCCTCCCACGTAAGTTTTAGAAGAATCTTGCATTAAACAATTTTGGAAGAACTGACATTCTTACTATATTAAGTCTTGCAATCTATGAACACTCCATTTATTTAGATCTTCTTTGACTTCTTTCAGTTGAGTTCTCAGTATATAATTCCTGCACATGTTTTGTTAGATTTATATCTGAGTATTTTACCTTTTGTGAGTGATTGTAAATGGTGTTGGGTTGTTAATTATGATGTTCACATGTTTATTGCTAATAGATGGAAATACAATTAATTCTTATATCCTGTCACTTGCTGAATTTGTTTATTAGTTCTAGAATTTTTTTTGTAGATTCCTTGAGACTTTTTTTTTTTACATAGATCATTATGTCATCTGCAGATGGGGTCATCTTATTTCTTCCTTTCCGATATGTATAACTTTTATTTCCTTTTCTTGTCTTATTGCATTGTCTAGAACTTCCAGTACTATATGAAGAGCAGTGGTGAGAATGGACATTCTTGCCTTGTTCCTGATCTTAGGGAGAAACACTCAGTCTTTCATCATTTAGTATGTCACCTAAATTCTGTTTTTTTTTTTTTAATAAGTGTTCTTTATCATCTTGAGGAAGTTCCTCTTTATGTCTAGTTTTCTAAGAGGGTCATGAATGGATGTTGAATTTCAAGTGTTTTTTGTAACTCAATTGATATAATCATGTGATTTTTCCCCCTTTAGCCTGTTAATATGGTGAATTACACTGATTAATTTTCAATTATTGGACCAGGTTTGCATCCCTGGAATAAACTCCACTTGATCATGGTATATAAGTATTTTTATATATTACTGAATTCTATCTGCTAACATTTTAAAAAGATTTTTTTACACCTATATTTTGAAGGATATCAATCTGTAGGTTTTTTTCTTTATACTGTCTTTGGTTTTTGGTATTAAGGATAATTCTAGCTTCATTCTTCTATTTTCCAGAAGAAATTGTGTAGAATTGGCATTCATTTTTCTTTAAAAGTTTGGTACATTTCTCAAATAGAAATATGTGAGCCTGGAGATTTCTTTTTCAGGAGGTTTTAAACTACCTATTCAATTATCTTAATAGTTACAGGCTTATTCACAAGATGGATTTCATATTGGGTAGGTGGTAATTTGTACTTTTTCAGGAATTGGTTGGTTTCATCTACCTTGTCAAATTTGTGTGTAGAGTTGCACATACTATTCTCTTATTGTCTCTGATGTCTGCAGGAAATGTAGTAATATCCCTGTTTTGTTCCTGATGTCAGGAATTTGTGTCTTTTCTCTTTTTTTCTGTGTCAGTCCTGTTAGAGTTTTGTCAATTTTATTGATCTTTCCAGAGAACCAGCTTCTTGTTTCATTGATTTTCTCCATTATTTTTCAGTTTTCAATTCATTGATTTCTGCCATTTTATTTATTATTATCATTGTTATATTATAAATGGGGGAAGGGTAAGGTTTCTACATGTAATGAAAACTGGTAAAATGTCAACATAGGTTATACACATAAAATGTAATACCTTGGTAAGTTATATATATGTGATACATAGGACCGCGACTAAAAAAACTATGCAAAAATATACTCAAAAACTCCATAGATAAATCAAAATGATATTCTAAAACACCTGGAAACCTATAGAAAAGCAGGAAAAAGAAAACAGAGAAACTAAAAATGGAGGGAACAAAAAGAAAACAAAAAATAAAATGGCCGACTTAACCTACCTTATCAATAATTACCATCGTAAACAGAGATATTCTAACATCAATGCATCTCAGTGTTACTATCTTTTGATCATCTTTTCTCATTCATTTTGAGATCTTTCTGGTGTTTGGTGTGATGAATAATTTTTTTTTAAAGATTTTATTTATTTATTCGACAGAGATAGAGACAGCCAGCAAGAGAGGGAACACAAGCAGGGGGAGTGGGAGAGGAAGAAGCAGGCTCATAGCGGAGGAGCCTTATGTGGGGCTCGATCCCAGAACGCCGGGATCACGCCCTGAGCCGAAGGCAGATGCTTAACCGCTGTGCCACCCAGACGCCCCGTGATGAATAATTTTTAATTGAAACATGGGCATTTTGGGTGTTACATTGTAAGACACCAGATTTTTTTTTTTAAGATTTTATTTATTTATTTGAGAGAGAGAGTTGGGGGCGAGGGAAAGGGAGAAGCTGGCTCCCCACTGAGCAGGGAGCCCAATGTGGGGTTCGATCTCAGGACCCTGGGATCAGGACTGGAGCAAAGGCAGACACTCAACCGCTGAGCCACCCAGGCGCCCCAAGACATCAGATTTTATTTAAATCTTATGGTTTAGCAGGCCTTCTCTGACACTGGGTGAAGGTGGGTGCTCCCTTATTACTGCCAGGTGAGGATGGAAGTCTAGGTTCTCCTCTTGGCGTCCTGGGCTCCACTAGTCCTCGGACATCATCCCACAGGGAGGGTGAGGGGTGCCTCTTCTCTATAGGACTTTGTGGGAGGAGTTGGGGGGGTAGTCCAGTCTCCTCACGTGGTATCCACTGATTTTACCCCCAGGAGAGGAAGGTCCTGGCTTCCCACTTGGCCTTTGCTGGCTCCGCCGCTGGTGATAGGGGTACTTTCCTACAGCCTGGCCATGGAGGGTGGGGCACCTAGGCTCCCCTCTCAGGCTTTGCCGGGATGGCGAAGTGAGGCTGCAGGCTTTTCAGTGGTGCTTGACGGGGATAGAACAGTTGGTGCCTAAAAGTAGACTGCCCTTTCCTGGTCCTCTAGCCAGAGGAGACAGGTATTTTTTTTAGGGCTTTTTTCCCCCTGTGCCAGTGTTGTTTCCGGGTTGCAGTTTCTCCAGTATCCAGTGTGGGATGGGAGAGGTAAAAAGCGAACCCCGGGAACTGGCCACAGTGCTGTTCCTCAGGTCCTGACGCTTCCCTTCCTCCACCTTGCAGTAGTGTGCTTTACATGTGACAATGTCCAGGAGTTTGCGTTCTACTTAGAGGGAAGAAGAGAGAAAAGCACATCCACTCCATCTTCCCAGACACGGAAGTTTTGTACAATCATTTTTCAAAATTTAAGTTTGAAAATCTTCAGGGGTTCAAAGAATAGATACAAATATATCTAAAAAGTGAAAAATTTCTAGTCTACACTGTCCCCCATCACTTACTTCTATCCTACCCCGAAAACCATTATTACTGGTTTATTGTTTTCCTCAAGAGCTTTTTTTTAAATGTAAGTATAAATCCTTAATTTCCACATTTTTAAAAACACAAAAGCTATTATATTATAGATAAAATTTTGAACCTAACCAAATGCGAAGTATGTTGCAGGTCACTCTATCGGTCCATAGGGAGCTTCCTCATCGTGCAGAAGTGCCGAGGGCATCGAACGGACGTGTAATAGCTGGGACAGTTAGGTGGTTGTCCATCCTTGGGAACTACACGTGGTGCGTGACAAACAGGCCTCCGCATCTGTCATTGCACATCTGTGTATCTGTGGGATACGTGCCAGAAGTGGGATTTCTGAATCCCTGAAGTCCTGAGAGACACGTTTCCACTGAGATAGTTGCTCAAGAGGCTGACAGAGGAAACTTGCTAACTCGTGTCTGTATCATGGCCAAGCTCGGGTTCAGTCTGATAAACCAGTCTCTTCCTGGACACAGGGCCCCCATGGACCTCTTCTGATGAGAAGGTTGGGACAAGGGCATGGTGGAGAGGTTGCTGGAAAGGACATGTTTTTCCCCCTAATCTCTTTCTGTTTTGTTACCTCCTGACCGGACTGCAGTTAGAAGACTCTAGAATGGCTAAGGCAAGCTGTTCACCATGACAGCCCCTCTCAGCACCCCCTGGAATGGTCTCCGAAGGCCGCATGGTAGGAAGGTTGGGAGCACAGAGCATGGATGCAATAGGGGGGCTCCCTTTCCTCTTGGGGCCTCAGTTGCTCCATCTGCAGAAGGTAGACATGAGGACAAAATTCTGTCAAGAGACGGAGCTTATCCTTCTTCAACAAGAACCGCATCACTCCAACAGGTGTCTATACAGGCGCACATGTAGGGTTCCATTTGATGGGAGCTTTCTGCTGGTAAAAAACAAAGAGAGGAAGAAGGGGGGAAGAAAGAAGAATAAAGATGGGAACGGAAGGAAGGAAAGCCCCGGCTTAGACGTGCATCTTGGGCCTGGAGTGGGCAGAGGAGGCTACAGTGAGCAGGTTCTCTGGCATGAGACAATTGTCTCTGTTTTATTATTTACATTGAGGGTATGGTTTACATACATAGCATACAGTTCTAGGAGTTTGCAGATCATAGTCATGGAACCATCAGCACAACCTGGATATAGACAGACTCATCTCCCCACCCACCCAAATTCTCTCCATCAGTGATTTCTGTCCCAATAGTTTTACCTGTTCCAGGATGTCAGATATACGGAACCATGCACTATGCAGCCTTTTTTTTTTTTTTAATAGAGGCATAATTAGCCTTTTGAACCCGGCCTTTTTCAAAATACACTGGGGATTCATCAATTTTTTTGTGTGTGCATTGGTAGTTTGTTCCCTGTGCTGCTGAGTAGTATTCCACTGTATGAAAATACCGCAGGAGCGCTTGGGTGACTCAGTCAGTTAAGCTTCGACTCTTGATTTCCGCTCAGCTCAGGATCTCAGGGTCATGGGGTTGGGCCCTGTGTCAGGATCTGCACTCAGCACAGAGTCTGCTTCTCTCCTTCTTTCTCTCTCCCTCTTCCCTCTTCCCTCCCCCTGCTCACGCTTTCTCTCTCTCAAATAAATAAATAAAATATTAAAGAAAACAAAAAAGAAAGTACTAGAGTTTGCTAGTGGCAGGACCTTTGGATTATTTCTGGTTTTTGGCAATTATGAATAAAGGCAGTATGAATATTTGTGTCTGGGGCTTTGTGTGAACAGAAAGTACATAAAACACTTGACGGTTGTATGTTAGTGAGAAGTCAGGGTGGGACATGGAGGAGGGCTTCAGCTGGTGGCATTAAGCTCACTGGATGGTGGAAGGGATGGAACAAATGTGCCATTAAAGTGTTAGGCAACTTATGAGAACGTGCATCACGTGGAAGATGAGCCTCCAGAGAGAGGACATTGAGACTATCTTCTCACCATGGGGCATGGTCAGGACAGGGTGCACACATCCTTCCACTGCCCTCCTGGGGGCAAGGGCTGGCGCCACAAATCTCCTGTGACCTCTGACTTCCTCATTGTCCATTTGTGTCAACAGTCACGAACAAATTTCGTATTTTACCCAAGTACACTTTGTTGTAAAAATATCCAAATACAGAATACTCAGTAAAATCTGAAAGTCCCCCTTCACACCCTTGTCACACACTCCCTACCCAGACTTGACTCCTGTGAGCGTGTGATCCTTGCACACATTCTTCCCTGTTTTTACACACACACACATCTATGGATAAAGCTTTATCTCTGTATCTTTTTAACGTATATTAACGAGGTCCTATGAGGTGTCATTCAGTAGCTTGATTTTTGGAGGGCCTAAATATGGCTTGACAACCTGATCTGTGCGCGTCGGTACACACAGGTCTGCTTCATTCTTTGTAACCTGCCACACAGTACCCTGTACTAGAGTTGAAACATCATTTATTTTCTTCTCTTCCTATTCATGGCCAGTTTAATTTATTTTGAAGTTTCATTGGTACATGAAACGTTGTGGCAAACAACCTCTTATATACCACTTTGTGTGTGCGTGATTCTCTTCTCTCACACAAACCCCAGGAATGATTAACTTGTTTGCAGGAAAGGGATGGACATTTAATATTTTGATAAGTCTGGACAAATTGATTTCCTAAAAGGATGCACTCATTTATATTCCTATCAATTTTCTCACAATCTTACCACCACTGGAAATGACCAATCTTTGAAATTTTGATTAACTTAATGGGTAAAAAATGATCCTCCCCCTTCGTTGTTTTGATTTGCATTTCTCCATTTACTGATAAAATGGATCCTGTCTCCTACATCTGAGTTTTCTCTGGGTGTTTCTTTGGATTGTAGTTTCTATCTTTTCTGTTTCTTTTCTTGAGCACTGTCCTTTCCTTATTGATTTTATAAGTTCTTTATACATCCCAGATATTAATCTTTGTATAACATGTGTTATTTTCTCTATCCTGCCACTTAAAAAATATTGTTTGTGGAGTTCTTTATCATACATTTGTTAAAAATATGAAATCCAGCTGAGTGAATTTAAAGATATTGGCTTATCCAATGATTCATGAATTGGGCAACATCCCATCTAGCAGCTGGAAAGGCGCTCTGAGGAGCTGTTCAAAATGTACAAAATGCTTTTACAGGCAGAAGGGGGCAGAAATAGGAAGCGTTTAGCAAGGAGCGTTTCAGGCAAGATCACCTTTCACTGGTGGGAGACAGGTCTCTATCAAGCAGTGTTCACAGTGCTGACCAGGTAACTCCATATTGACTGGTTTCCAGGAGGGGCAGAAGGTCCAGTTAGGTTAGGTATTAAGTCTTGGTTTACTGATGGGGCTTAGCACAAGTGACTCCATTTTGGATCTATTGTTTCTGTTTTAACAACAAAAACTGTTTTTTTAAGTAGGAAATCAGTCAGTGGCTTCTGTGGGGGGGGCGGCTTTTGGGGGGTAGTCCTCTGGAGAAAGGGTGGGTGAGCAGAAGACTTGAAGCCCATGGAGACCCATTTCCTCAGGGAAGGTGCTCACCTTGAGAATACCGGCAGTTGCAGGGGGCACTGTGTTTCCCAACAGTGGGCCTGAGCTTGCCTATTGGAGCCCAGCCAGGGTGACAGTGAAGCCAGACCTGTTGTCCTGGGCTGAGTCTTGCTTTGTGCCAGTGACTGGCAGGTCACAGAGATCTGCTGAGACTCCCTCCTTTGCGTTTCTTCTTGGGGCTGGCACCTGCCTGCTCAGAGAAACATTTCCCATTCCCTCAGGGTCCAGTCTCCCTCCCCAGAAGCCTGGAATACAAGGCCTCAGGTCCAGGGCCCTGCATGGCTGGGGGAGGGGAGCAGCCTGCTCTGTGCCCACAGCCGGAACATGCCTCCTGGCTGGCCCTCTGGCTTCAGAGATAAGTCTCCTTGCCCCACCTCTCCCACCCCTGATATTTTCTCCTGTCCTCTTGCCCAACCCCTCATCTCATGTCAAGGGCACAGGCAGGCCAGGGGGGTGGTATAGCAGCAATAGGAGGAGAAGGGGTCCTTCCAGCCAAGCGGCCCCTCTCCTTGAGCTCTTGGATGGGAGTGGAGGAGCTGAAGAAATGAGGTGGTCCTTTGGAAACGGGTCTGAGTCTTCAGGGCTCCCCAGCATCCCTGAGAAGGACTCCTATGGGGAAGTGGGGAGTAAGGGGTAATAGGCACTATGGGAAAAGGGGAGGATCGAAGAGGAGCTAGGAGGAGGATCTCTTCCCTAAGGTGCATGGATGGTCTCTGTGTCCTGAGAGGCGGCAGCTTCCTCCCCCTCCCCACACAGCAGCCACAGGAAACTGAGATGCTCTTGGCTCCCCTGGTCCCAGCTTTCACCTCCCCATTTGGGAGGGGCAGGGGAGGCAGGGGAGGAGCCGAGAAGTCCCCGGAGGAAACTGTGGTTAACTAAGCACTGTCCCACTCTTTCTTCTCTCTCTCTCTCTCTCTCTCTCTCTCTCCACACTATCTCTCTGTAAACTGTCATTTCCTGGGTGTTGGTTTTACCTCTCTTCCCCAGAAGGATGGGCTAAAGACAGACGACAGAGTCAGGGGGTCATTTGGGTCCTGACCACAGTCCTAAGTCCCATTCGGCCCCATAGGCCTTGCTTTCAGGTCTAAGTGGTGGGCCAGTGATGTGTTTCCACCCTGGGAGGTTTTGTGCGCACTGGAGGGGAGAGGCGAGGAGAATGGGAGGTGCAGGGAGGGTCGCAGGCAAAGGTGGGGAGAGGAGATCTGAGAGCAGAGGGAGCAGAGCTTGCCGGGGCACTGCCGGTACCTTAGTTCCCTCTGCTGCCCGACCTCCTGGGGCCCGACCTCCTGGGGCCCGACCCCCTGAGGCTTGAGAAAATAAGTCACTTGGAAAAATAAGTAGATGAAAGAATCTAACAGACTTTTCTTTAATGAATTTCAGGGTTTTTAGAATCAGGAAAATGTTGATGTTTATACATAATTTACGAAGGAAAGAGAAAAACCTCCAAGAAACCTGATGTGGTATACGTGATTCTAGACCCAGCCCTCGCAGAGATCCCCTGACCCGTGTCAAGCTCAGGGCTTCACAGAGACCTGAGCACGTTGCTGGGACTGTGGATTTGATGGTGGCTGCAGCTGCTGTTATCCAATGACACCCAGGTGGAAACCTCGGTGCATCAGTCTTGGGGTTTGCTCGGGGGGCCACGGCGGGGCTGGGTCAGCCCCGGAAAGGGGTTGCATTTTTCCCATCAGTGGGCCTTGAAGAGTGCTTTTTTGTAATCTCTCCATGGGAACGGGGTCTGGTGGGGGTGGGGTGGGCAGGGAGGAGGCATTTGTCTAATTTCCAGAAAGGAGCAGGATGTGCCTGCGGCAGACATGGTCGCTGGAGCTTGGAGTCCAGGTACCCACTCCGCTTATTTATTTTTAACTCACTGTATTTTTTATAAGGAAGTATTTTAAAATAAATTGCAGATATCCTGACATTTCACCCTTAAATAATTCAGTATGCAGCTCTGAAAAAAAAAAGAGCCTCTTGCTATATAGCAAATTAACATTATCATAACCAATGCAATTAAAAACCATTTCTTAATAGACCGTACTACCCAGTCCATATTCCGATGTCTCCAGTATATTCGGCACTTCCATTAGGAGCAGAAATTCTGGTCTTTGCAAGTGAGACCCTGATTTCCCCAGAATTCTCCTCCTTGGGCCTGGTGTGGAGCCTTGTCCTCAGAGGAGCCCAGGAGGGAGGCTGAGGACTGCAAAAAAAGGAGGTGGATTTCTGAGGAAAGACCCCAAGCCTGGGAGCCCGAATTGTCCCTGGATAACAGCATGCTGCCAGACTCTTAGGGGTGAGTGGAGACAGGAGAGGGGCTTCAGCCCCTTCCTGGGACTTTGCGCCCTCAAGAGGGAGCGTAGGAGGTCATGGCTACTCCAAAGACTAATATCTCTATACCAAAGCTCTTCATTAAGATGCGTGTTTTTTCTGTACCACCATGCAATTAACTCAAGCCTTCACGGACGCCTAATGGGTGTCCTGCAAGTGGAACTCCGTTTTGACGCTATTGACCTGGAGTCAGCGCCAGATCCTGCAGGTTAAGGGCTCGGTCCCCCAAGATTGTTCCCACCTCAGACCTCAGTCACAAGTCCTGGGTTGTCACCTGCGCTTCTGACTGGCTACAAATCGGGGGTTCCCACGACCCCCTCCTCTGGCTCGACTAATTTGTAGAGTGGCCCACAGACCCCAGAAAATTCCAAGTGCAGAAGCTTCTGTCCCAGGGTCACTTGGGGCCTGGTACAGGGGCACACAGGGCATTCTGGTTCCCCAGGGTGGAAGCACCGCGAGGCCCCTCCTTCCTTGGTTTTCTCGGAGGCTCCCTTACATAGGCACATCGATTAAATCCTTGGCCCTTGGTAACTGATCCAACTTTCAGCCCCTCCCCCTCCCGGGAAATCCAGAGATGGGATTAGAAGTTCCAATCCTCTAAACATGATTGGCGCCCCTGGCAACCAGCCCCCATCCTTAAGGGGTTTCCAAATGTCAGCACATTAACATAAACTCAGGGGTGGCGGCAAGGGGCTTGTTATGAATAACAAGTCACCCATGTCACCTTTATGGCTCTGAAGCCATTGTGGGAACTGAAAACAGAGACCAAATATGACAAGAGATGCTTCCATCTCGGGAGCAAAAGAAGCTTTGACTGGGGCCCCTGAGGGGCTCAGTCGGTTCAGTGTCTGACTCTCGATCTCAGCTCAGGTCTTGATCTTGGGGTCCTGAGTTCAGGTCCCATGTTGGGCTCCATACTGGGCTGGAGCCGACTTAAAAAAAAAAAAAAAAAGAGGCTGCACTTGCTCTGGAAATTCCAAGGATTTTGGCAGCTGTGAGCAGGAACCATGGATGAAGACCACAATAGACATTTATTGTAAATTGCAATATCACACTCATCCTTGCTGGGCTCCTTCTGCCACTCTGGTGCCCACCAGTGTCCTGCCTCTTGCATCTCCTCCCTAGCCACCTCTCGTCCAACTTTGTTCCTGCACCATTGCTCCTTCCCTCTGTCTGCACCGGAATCTTCCACAGGGGCCCCTCAACCTATGGACTCTGTGTTCAAGGGCTGCTGCCTCCTTTTGTCTGTTTGTATCTCATGGTGTTCTGTCCCTGGCAACCTAGCCGGGAGCAGGAAAGCGTTCAATTCACGCCCATCAGCTTAGCTTCCTGTGGAAGGGTCTTTAGAACTTACCTTCATCCCCTTTGTTTCCAGAGAAAGAAACAGAAGTTCAGAGAGGGGCAGTGACCTGCCTACGCTTACACAGGGCTGAGACAATTAATTGGGGTCTCGTTTCCAAGACTGGCTCACCCTGTGCCCCTCCACTCCCTGGGCTTATGTGCAGTGTCCTACCCTGTTTAGAACAGCACCAACGGGGTTTCCTGGGCATCCAGGGGCCAACGGGAGAACTGAGGATAAGAAGGGAGAAGATGGAGAAAACAGAGCAAAGTGGAGGAGCTGGTTCCCTGGAGATCAAATGTAGGAATGCAGGACAGTTTTAGAATTTGAGGAAAACTTAGGTGGCGCCTGGCTGGCTCAGTCGGAGGAGTGTGTGACTCTTGGTCTCAGGGTCGTGAGTTCGAGCCCCATGTTGGGTGTAGAGATTACTTAAGTAAATAAAACGTTAAGAAACAAAATAAAACAAAAAAAGAATTTGAAGAAAACTTTGGAAACAATATATAATCATATAATTTTATAATTTGCAAGTCTTGTCCATCTGCATTGTTTATCTAAATCCTCCCAACAGTGTGGTGGTTCTATTTCTCTCCCTAGAGGTGAGGAAAAGAGTCTGAAGAAGGTCAATGACCTACTGAAAGTGGCGGGTGGCTTTACTGGCATCTGGGCTCCTGAGTTCCGTCAGGGGTTTTCACTGCATGCCCCACCTGCAATCAGAACAGGAATCCAGGAGGGGGAGGTCAGAAACTGGGCAGAATGGCACCCAGATGGGGAGGTAACCCCTTTCCCATCCCATTATACTGGGCTGGTCACCACAGGCTCCTGGCAAAGAGGAAGGCTGCCCCTGGCCACTGCTGGCCCGAAGAGGGGTGTCGGTGAATCTGCATGTGGTTTGGGCCTGGGTTGGTCAGTTTCTTCACCCTGGTTCTCTTCTGTGTTCCCCTCTGCTGTCCACCATGAAGAGGAGCCGACTCCCTGTAAGCTCGCTGTCACTCCCGCTGAGATCAGCTCTGAGTTGTCTCTGCTGTGTAACAGGTGAGTCCTCTTCTTATGACACCCCACTCCCTCTACGGTGTCCTCTGTATGTCTGATACTTTATGAATATATCGTCCTACTTAGTAATCTAAATAGCTTGGCTCTGTGGATATGATCAGTTCTCCCTTTACTGCTGAAGGAGGTTGGGCACAGAGACCCGAAGAACATTCTCCAAATTCACTGAGCCCGTAGGGGAGAAGGAGAAGGGATCCTTGCTGCGTGGTGGCAGAAGGTTTAGCAACATCGCCACCTGCAGTAACGTGGCAAGTAGAAGAAATACGTCATGAACTGGGTGATATAGCTAAGTCGCCACAGGTCTGGGGCCCAGCACCGGCTGTGGGGGTCGGGGTGGAGAAGGGCCAGGAGTCTGTACAGGAGCAAGTGGAGATCTGGGGTCTTGCTCAGTCCTGCCCCTGGTGGTGGGAGCGGGGAGGGGTGGTTTGATGGAAAATCTGAGACCCCTCTGCTCCTGCTGAGGAGGTGTGGACGCTGTGTAAGGGAAGTGGTGGTAAATGGGTAAAAATTATATAAATCCATTTTCAAGGAGCTCCATGGGTGTCTTAAAGCTGGGAAACAACTGAATGACTTTAATGGACCAGAGAGAGGTGGGGGGTTGGAGAAATCAGAAGTGAGTCATTTTTACCTTAGAAGCCCAGAAAGCCCTAGAAATTGGAGGCATGGGTAGTTCAGGACGCAGGCTATGAGTGGGGGCTGGGGTTGAGAAGCAGTTGGACTCTGACCCTTCTCTGCCTCCCCTGAGACAGAGCGAGTGGGTCAACTGCCCACATCCTTTCTCCTTCCACACGTCACACTCCGCAGACCACCTGCAGGTTTGTCTCTGACGAGGGTGAGTCACAGAGACGCCCGCTCAGGGCTCCAGGCACCGCGGAGAGGGACAGTGTCTTCCACCTGGGGCCCAAGTGAGCGAAAACCGATGCTGGGCAGAGATGCTCCTTTGCTTTGCTACACTTGGTGCCTAGAACCAGGCTTCCACCCCCAGGAGGACAGTTCAAAGAGCTTTTTTGGAGAAGCTGAGCTGTCAAAGAGAAAGAAACGCAGCGAGACTTGTCTTAGTCCACTTGGGCTGCTGTGCCCAAAATACCATAGACTCGGTGGCTCACAAAACATTTATTTCTCACAGTTCCGGAGGCTGGGAAGTCCAAGGCCAAGTTGCCGGCAGATTCCATGTCTGGCGAGACCTTCCTGGTTCACGCAGAGCTGTCTACTCACTGTGTCCTCACACGGTAGAAATAGCCAGAGAACGCTGTGGGGCCTCTTTCATGAGGGCACCAACCCCATTCATGAGGGCTCTGCCCTCATGAGCCAGTCACCTCCAAGGTCCCCTACAAATATCATCATCTGGGAGGGGTAGAGATTTCAATACATGAACGGAGAGAGGGGGACATAACAGTCCCTAACAATGCCCTTGCCAAATCAGTGTAGAATCCATAAATCTCGGTAGCACACATGAAGCATCTAAGCTTTTAACTCCTGACGGGCTGCCAAAAAGCAGCTGAGGTTTCCAGAAAGTTCTGAGGAAAGACAGAGGTCAATGAAAGGAGAAAACAGAAGATACCAAAAGGTATTTGAAGGAAACAGAAGATACACAAGGCTTAAAAAAAAAGAAAAAAACCCTCAAAAGTGAAAACTTTCATATTGCCCAAGAAAAAATGGCATCCCCAAGGAAAACATGCATGCTATAAAGGAACTTTCAGAGAACAAACGGACTGTGTAGAAATTTTAAGATGTAAATAGTAAATCTTCAAATAGAAGAACTGGAATGTAACTTTGAGGAATTTCCCAGAAAGTAGGAGTAAAGGAAAATAGATGAAGAACGGGAAGGAAAAGAAAGAGGCCCAGTCTGGAAAGTCTGACATTGAAAGAGTACGTGTCCGAGAGACAATAGGCCTCGGAGGGGCAGTGCCGGGGGTCAGTCCAGGCTGGTTTCCCACTCAGCTTGTGCAGGGAAAGGGAGGGTCACTTCTCTCCAGAGCCTGCAGCCATCCTGGTGGCAGTGAGGGCAGATGGGGGAGAGGTGCACAGTGACATGGTGACGAGGGGTTGCCGAACCAGGCAGAGCATGAGGCCCCAAACATGACACCGGACTCCACCTCCCATGCAGTAAGAGTGCACTGAGGTGCTGTTGAGAAGGGGTGGGTAAGGGGGAGCAATCTAGGAGGTGGGATCCAGAGGCAGGACACCCGTTAGGTAACTGACAGACTGGCCTGGGTACAAGTGCCTGGTGGTGAAGATTTGCAAGGAGGGAGGCAGAGGAGGGAGAGGCAGAAACAACAGAGAGAAGCAGAACAGAGGGTCTTGGCAGAGTGTGGCTGAGCAAATGGAGATGGGGACAGAAATGTTGGGGGTGACCTGGGATCTTGGCTGAGCTATAGGGCTACAGATAGGAGGGGCAGGGGGAGGAGAAGAAGGGGGATAAGGAGGAGGAGAAGGAGAGGACGAGGGAGAGAGGGGAGCACGGGGATGAGGAGAAGGGCTGGGGAGGAGGGGGTGGGGAGAGGAGTCAGAGTTGCCCACAGCGCTGGCCCGGCTGTGGTGGATAGC
Organism: Ursus maritimus; assembly: GCF_017311325.1. Classification (NCBI taxonomy): domain Eukaryota; kingdom Metazoa; phylum Chordata; class Mammalia; order Carnivora; family Ursidae; genus Ursus; species Ursus maritimus. Next base: position 1,151,842 of record NW_024425452.1, on the reverse strand, counting down.
TGCTGCACTGGCCTTTGGCTCCCATTCCTGGATGCTGCTGGCCCAAATGCCAACTGCGTGTGAGCAATGAGTGGGCCTGGATCTTGGGAGGAGGCCAGGCTGGGCAATCCTCAGGCCTGGAATGAGCGGTGTAGCCAAGGGTCTTGGATCAAGTTCTGGGGGACTTCTGCCTTTTCTTTGCAGTGAGTGAAGGGTTCAGAGGCCAGGGAAGAGCTCCCCGGGGGCCTGGGGGGTACTGGCCATCCTTCTTGGACCCCAAGGCCTGGGGTCTGGGCTGAGCTGGGCGCATCAGAGATCTCCCTCTATGTTGCACGTGTGGAATCCTTAAGGCTCTGAGATGGAGTTGGGGGGAGAAATACAGGAAGAGACTCAAATCCACTCTTTGACCCTGTTTCCCTGTCCCCACAGCTCGTCCCTCCTTTAGCAGCCTGCCGTCTGCCTGCTCAGTCCCTGTCTCAGGAGACTCTCTGTCTTGCCTTTCCCCCAGCCCCACCTACCTTCCCCCTCCTGCTGTTCCCTTCTCCCCAGGGCACAGCTCTCCCTCCTGTGCACAGCCTCTCTCCCTCACCACTTGGGAAAGGGCTGTGCCCTGGGATGGTGCCCTGGTTTGGTGGCTGTGGGCAGGCCTTCCTGGACGGTCAGGTGGTGGGAGGTTATATATAGGTCAGTGGTACAGGAGGAGGGAGGAATCAAAACGGGGAGAGGGGCAGGGGAAGGAAAGGAGGAGAAGGAGAAGAGACGAGGGGAACACAGAGGGAGAAATGCAGACAAGGCATCCCAGGCTGAGAAAGACGTAGGGGAGCTGTCTGAGCACGCATGATGGATGCAGGGAGTCCGTGAGGGACCCATTTGGACGGCCCCATTGGGTACAATTTTTCCTGCCTCTGTGTTTGCTGGCTGATGCCCTGCTTGACCAGGGGTCGAGGGACAGAAGCCGTTACCCGCTCCATTTTCCCCAAGCCCCCCCAAACCTACTCACCGGACAAGCAGGGCTGATAGCACCAGGCTCTTGGCCACAAGCAGTGCACAGAGCACGGGGACCAGAGCGCTAGGGGCTGTGGGGTGAGACTGGAGGGTGGAGTTTTGTTGCCTGGAGGACAGGGGACAAGAAGGGGAGAGGAGCGGGTTGGGGTGGCAGCTCTCACCTGTGGGCCCCTGAACCGGGGCCGTCTGGGTGAGGTCCCACCCTGAACTCACTGTGAAGGGGCAGTCAGGGCAGAGGAAGCCCTAGGGGCCTCTCTGGCTCTTCCGGTGGGGGGCACAGAGCTCTGGGTCGGTGAGGAGACCAGCTTACCAGAAGCCCCGATGGCCTGGGTGGAGGCAGGTACTGTCAGGGAGAGAGAAAGAGCCCTCGTTAGCAGATGGGACAGCACCTCCATTGTGGTGAGCAGCAGAGCTGGAACAGGGGCCTGGGCTGGACTGGGAATGGAAGCCCATCAACTCCGTTAAAAAACAGTCCGTGGGGGCGGGACCAGGCTGTGAAGTCCCTTGGCTCAAGACCAAGACAGAACTGCGGCTCAGCCTCTGGCCCGTGCCTGTGGGGTGTTCCTGGGTCCGGGAAGAGGCCTGGGCTTCCCTCCAGCATTTCTACACTTCTGGAAGGGCACTCTGTAGCTCCCAGCCTCCCAAGTGTAGGAATGGTCACTGTCTTAAGCGGCTCTCATCTCTGGCATCCGTTCCCTTATTCATACTTCTGGGGCTGTTAGGGGAAGGGGGCCCCTCCTGCTTTCCCACCCCTGTCCTTCCTGGTTTTGCAGCAGAACCCTAGTCCCTTTTGCAGGCCCTGTTGCCTCAATGGCCCAGTTAAATACCTTTTATGGGGCCCCCTCTTGATTCTGAAACTGTGAGCTACCTGCCCCCCATCCCCACTGCCTTGCCTTCCCAGAAAGACCCCAGACCTACCAGTGCTAAGAGCTCTTGATGGAGGCTGGTGGAAGGTCACCTCTGAGGTGATGGGGGCTATTAAGGAGACAGAGAGGACAATAATTATTGGGGGTGGGTGAAGCCCTGAAGGGAAACAGGTGGTGTCAGCCCCAACATTGTGACCAGAGCTGAGGACCCCCAGTGTCCTCACCCAGGGCCCATGAGGGGGACAGTCTCCCCCAAGCTGAGGAAAAGAGAGGGGCAGGGGCTGAGGAGGCATGGAGGAGAGGGTGCCTGATGCTGGGACACCCCATGGCCAGGGACTTCCCTGGAGAAAGTCCCAGGCCAACGCACAGCACATGTGGACATAACCCTGAGGCTGCCCGGAGTGATGACCGGGAGCAGCCCCTAGTCCCAACCCAGAGCAGGGCCTCAGGACCCTCAGGGGAAATTCTAGTCCTGAGTTACAGCGTGTAATATATGGGCTGACACTGGTCCAGCTTGCCGGCACAAGGTGAGTATAGAAATCGGGAGTAAGGATCTTGAAACTTTTACGTCGCCCTGACATTGCCTCAAGGTCCAAGCATGAGATTGGTAAACTGGCCTGGTTGAACAGGATATAGACCAATTTGGGTGTTGTCACCCTGTCATGGAGGGCTCCCTATGGGGCAAGCTACATGACAGCAGAGAGGATGATGACACTTGAACACTAGTTGGTCGACTCTAGCCCGAAAGTGTATAAACACCTGAAAAAAACATTTTTATAATTTGTTATTTTTATAATTATTGGAGTCAATGATTGGAGTCAATCTATCCTTTTTAAAATCTATCCTTTTAAAAAAATTCAGAGTTTAACATGATTAGCTAAGGGAGAGTAGTGATTAGCTCACTCAAGGACTAATGAACAGCAAAACAAAAGTCACCGAGCTTTTTGTCAAGAAAAGCCATCTCTTTTCTGCACGTTGCAGTAATAAAACACCGAACGATGATAGTAGAATTAATTCCAAAGATGCTTTCCCTTCTGAAGTTATTCCAAAGGGTTTGCACTGGTTTTACTTGAAAATGCAATCCTTCACTGTGGTAGGCAGAACAATGTCCGTGTCCCAACCCCAGGAACCTGTGAATGTCACCCTACGTGGCTAAAGGGACTTTCCAGAAGCCATTAAGGTTAAAGATCTTGAGGTGGAGGGGCGCCTGGGTGGCACAGCGGTTGGGCGTCTGCCTTCGGCTCAGGGCGTGATCCCGGCTTTCTGGGATCGAGCCCCACATCAGGCTCTTCTGCTGTGAGCCTGCTTCTTCCTCTCCCACTCCCCCTGCTTGTGTTCCCTCTCTCGCTGGCTGTCTCTATCTCTGTCGAATAAATAAATAAAATCTTAAAAAAAAAAAAAAGATCTTGAGGTGGAGAGATATTCCAGGTGCCCCATCTAATGATTAGTATTTAAAAGCAGAGAGTGGGGGCTCCTGTGGCTCAGTCGGTTAAGCGTCTTCCTTTGGGTTGGGTCGTGATCCTAGGATCCTGGGATTGAGCCCTGAGTCCAACTCCCTGCTTGGCGGGAGCCTGCTTCTCTGTCTCCCTCTGCCTCTCCCCCTGCTTATGCTCTCGCTCTCTCTCTGTCAAATAAATGGATGAAATCTTAAAAAAAAAAAGCAGAGAGTGTTTCCCAACTGTAGTCAGAGAGAAATGCAGCTGGGAAAGGACCTCTGGCTTTGAGGGCAGAGGAAGGGAGCCACAAGCCAAGGAATGTGGCAGCCTCTGGAAGCTGCGAAAGCTGAAAAGTCCATAATCTGCAAGAAGACAGGACTTCGGTCCTATAGCTACGAGGAACAAGATTCTGCCCAAGACCGGAATGAGCAAGAAGTGACTTCTGTCTAACAGCCTCCAGGAAGGACCAGAGCCTGCTGACGCCTTGATTTTAACCCAGTGAGACACCTTCCAGACTTCTGATCTGTGGAACTGTAAAATCATAAATTTGTGTGGTTTTAAGCCACAACCTTTGTGGATACTTGTGCCGACAGCCATGGGAAACAATGACACTCTCCTGTAGTGTGAGTGTCATAGTTACGATGCATGGTGAACTACTAAAACCCAGTGAGTTATCTAATGAACAAAGACATCATGGAAACAAGTACCACGTACATGGAAAACATAAAACCACAAATTCAAAGTAAACTTTTTTTTTTTAAAGAGGATTGAATTATGAAGTTCTTTAAAGCAGTCAGTATACCACATGCAAACTCTAGTGTTCTGTGGGCTTCTGGTAAAGTGGCAGCTTTGTGTTGCAAAGACAGAGTGTCTATCCACAGTTGTCAAACGTTATTGGAAGATGTGTCAGAGGCGTGTGCTCCTCTGTGTTGCGATCATCTGGCAAGGAAGGGGGCTTAAATATCCCTTTCTATTGACACGTGAGCTCCACATTGTCAGGAATTGGCCAACGAGAAGGAAGACCAGCTCCTGGAACAAGTCAAACTAGCAAAGTATTTTTCGGGGCAACTTGAAAAATGCAAACATACTGCAAACTTAGCTCTTCTCTGTACCATACGTGCAATTTTGAACAGGATGAAAAGAAGGTATTCCTTCTTTGTCAGAAACACAACTAACCCTGAACTGAGGAGAGCTATGAAGGGTCACAGTATCCACCAGGGGTCTGGGGCTCCATTTTTCTGGAGGAATGTGTTTTGATGGGTGTAGCTGTTTGGGCAAGAGGACATTCTGGAACGGTCACTCAGATTAAGGAGACTTCTATGAAAAAGTGCCAGCTGACCTGCACCGTGTGCTTTCCAAAGTGGTAAAAATTGTGAATTACTCAAAGATGAATGCCTTGAATGTGAAATCATTCTCTTTATTACGTGATAATGTGGAAACCCTGCATGGCTGTCATTGCATGCTAAGTTCGGAGTGATTACCGAGGGGAGAGATCTGTTGAGAACGTTTGATCTACGAAAAGTGCTCCTTATGTTTCGGCAAGACAGAAACCAAGTTATGACGAACTTTTTAAAGATGTGAATCACGCAGTCAGCCTTGTTGATATTACGGCTTTGAGGTTATTCCAATGCGAGGGAAGAATGCAACGTGTTTTTCAATGGCAAACAAAATCTCAGGGCAAAAACAAAACTTAGAGGTTTAGAAGAAGTTTCTATGAGTTGTTATAGCGTGTTCTTAATTTGGTACAATTATCAACAAAACAGGGGATGATCTTGATATTGCATATCTGCACAAATACTTGTGGAAAAACCTTAAGAGTTTGACAGAAAGTTTTGAATTTTATTTTCTGCCTGAAGAAGATATGTGATAGGACGTTCATAAATCCAGAACCATTTTTTCATGAAAAGATATTTTAAATATAAACATAACTTTATAGGATAAATTTGGGAACACATTGCTGATGAAGGATGAAGGATGCATTTTGAAAATATAGCATCACTCGTTCCCTTTTGTAAAAATTAAAAATAAAAATACTGAGCGTGTGGAAATTGATTTAAACTTCCTTCTTGGATTTCTGTCAGCATAACTCTGTGAGACTGGATTTCTATTGTAAGTGTTAGTAAAACAAAGCATTCAAACAATTTTGAAAGTATTTTCTCTGAAGAGTTATGGTGTCTTCGTGCTATTCAGGTTAGGTAAGCCAACAAGCAAGGAGAATGCTCCTTTGTCACGTTAAAATCCTTCAACGTGGACATACAGGGGGTTTGTTCAAAGTGTGGATGGCTGGGATGTACTGTATGGTGACTAATATAACAAAATAAAAATTATTAAAAAAAAGTGTGGATGGCATTTAGTACGGGAAATTGCTATTTCACTTCTAAGTTTTCGCTCAATTGTGACTGAGGCCCCGCAACGTTACGACTAGAATGGCCAGCAACTACACCCATCACCTACAGCCACACTTGCAATGAACAATGATGTCCATTTTTTTCTTTTTTTTTTAAAGATTTTATTTATTTATTTAACAGAGATAGAGACAGCCTGCGAGAGAGGGAACACAAGCAGGGGGAGAGGGAGAGGAAGAAGCAGCCTCCCAGCGGAGGAGCCTGATGTGGGGCTCGATCCCGGAACGCCGGGATCACGCCCTGAGCTGAAGGCAGACGCTTAATGACTGCGCCACCCAGGCGCCCCAATGATGTCCATTTTTATAACTGAACTTTTAGCTTGTGGGCCATATGGTCTCTGTTGGAACTATTCAACTTCCCTCCTGTAGCATGAAAATGGCCTTAGATCATAGATACACAAATGGGCATGGCTGTGTTCCCAAAAAACCTTTATTTCTGGACGCTGAATTTGGATTTCCTATAATTCTCATGTGTCACAGAATCTTATTTTTCTTTTACTTTTTTTCCCAATCATCTAAAAACCATCCTGGGCTTTCAGACCAGTTTGCTGACTGCTGACCTGGGCCAGGAGGAATGGACAGCCCAACATGCTACCAGCATGGCGGGGGTGGTTTGTGGCCAGTGGCCAGACATTTACCAGCACCTACTACGTGCCAGTACAGGCACCTTCTCTAAAAATGCCGGGCAGTGTCGGGCTCCCCTGTGGCCAGGTCATAGGAGATCAGGCTGGTCAGCATGCTCAAGTGATCTGTTTGAGCGTCTTTTAGGAGGCTTGTAAATCATCAAGACGGACAGCAAATGAGGTGTGTGTGTGTGTGTGTGCACCTGTTCCCAACAGCCTTCCCAGAAGAACCAGATGGGGGGACTAGAAAACCAGGAGGCAGCAGAAGGGTGTGAGGGGACCCCCAGGAAGGGGCTTACCTGGAGACACTGCCAGATAGAATCTTATGGACTTAGAGACAGAGTTGCTGGAAGCGTGGTAAATTCTACACCAATAGTGTCCCGAGTCTTCCTCCTTCAGACCAGTCATGGTGACAATGAAGAGGCCAGCGCTAGGGTTGTCCCAGATTGAGAATCGAGAGGCCTGAACCAGCCTGCCGGGACTGGAGGTGGTGACTAGCCTGGTGCACTTGAATGCCGACAGCTCCTTACACCAGCCCTTCCTCTCGTAGGGCCAGCCCTTGGGGGGGTACTGGCACGACACAGAAAGCGTCTGCCCCGCCACTCGGTGAAGATGATGAGCCTCTGGTAGTGCCCACGAGCCTGGAGAGCAGGCTGCACGTCAGGGCCACACCAGCACCAGCTCCTACCAGCCGTCCCCTGGGCTCAGAGCACTAGTGCCATGTCCCATAGTCCAAAAGTCCCCACAGCACCCCCTATCCATGTCCCATAGCCCCAAATGTCCCCACAGCACCCCCTATCCATGTCCCATAGTCCCAAATGTCCCCACAGCGCCTCCTATCTTCCCCGCACTCTTCCCTTCCTCCTCACCTGGGATCAGCAGTGGCAGCAGCAGCAGGGGCAGGAGTGAGGCTCTCCAGACCCTCTGGCCCTTTCCTTGTGGGCTGGAGGCAGGAGACATGAGGAATGCTGGGGAGAGGGAACCAGGAGCTGGTCTGACTCTGCTCAGCTTTTCTAGCACTTCCGAGATAGACAAAAGGAGAAAGACCAAGGCCAGCCTGGGGAGTGGGAGACCTGGGGAGAGCTGGCTGTGGGCAGAGGGAAGCAGGGACCTCCAGGGGCAGGTGCGAATCTGGATGTGGAGGCAACAGCCCTGCTTGGCGCACAGCTCCTGCATCTCCATAGAGGCTGCTCTTCTCCTCTGTGCCCAGCTGCCCCTTTCCCGTCTGGGCCTGCCCTTGGGGGAGGAGCTGGGATGTCCAGGAGGAAGCTGTGGTCAAGTAGCCAGCTGCCCATCCGCCTCTCTGTGCACTGTCTCTTCCTTGTAGGACCCTGGCTTTGCCCCCCTCTCCAGGGAAAGCCACGCTGAAGGTGGATGACAAGCTCAGGGGCACTCAGAGGTCTGAGAAAAAACCCTAAACCCCACTGGCCCTGAGAGTGGTCAGAAACCTCATGCCCAGTCCTGCCTGCTGAGTCAGTGACGCGTTTCCACCGTGGGAGGTGTTATGGGTGCTGGAGGGGAGAGGAGAACAAGCGGAGTTTCAATACCAGTAAGAAAGTGCAGGGAGGGTCCCTGACAAAGAAGGGGAGAGTGAGGCTAGGAGCAAAGAGAGCTGGGCTGGTGGCAGGGACAGGTCAATGTGGGGGCGGGGGGGAGGTGGAGCACAGGAGCCTGGACCACCAATCACCTCTAAATCTTCAACTCCGCACCCTGTGGGCGCTGTGTAATCGCCACACAGACAGATCCGGGACTCCGGCATCTCTTTCTTGAGTGAATGCTAACGCTTTAAAAAATGGTGCAATTTACAAAGAGGTTTTATATAAAACAAACAAACAAACAAACAAACAAGAGAGAGAGGTCAGGACGCCCAGGGCTGACATGTGAAGTCCACATGCGGCCACCAGGGCCTTTCCGCGCCTAGCAGCTGCTGCAGGGAGCCCTGCACAAATCCCAGGACTGAAGAGGGGCTTTGAAGCTATTGAGGGTATTGGTTGCAAGTCCCCTGTGGCCCCGCCCCCTGACTCCTGCTCCCCACTCCGCCTGGGTGCAGAGCCCTGCTCCTTGCAGGGGTGAGCAGAGACTGAGGATAAGGGCAAAGGGACAGACAAGAAGAGAAGGGATACAGGAGGGCCGCGGGCTCTCTGGCCTAGAGACTCCCGGGGAAAAGCAGGATGGAGTTGCGAAGCCAGAAGGAAAGTTCAGGCTTCGCCCACTACCCACTTGCAGGAGTTAGTTACCCCGTGTGTGTGTGTGTGTGTGTGTGTGTGTGTTTGTGCTCTCTCCGAATTCCACCTGGGGCTTGGGAGGGAGGTGGTGGTGGTGGTGGTGTTTTTTCCTCCCACACAGGGGAACTGAGGCCCAGATCTGTCCGTGACCGGCTCAAAGTCATGTGGTGACGTGAAGATGTACCCAGACCAGCTTCCTGACTTCTGACGGGGCCTTTCTGCTGAAGACTGGCCCACAGACAGTACAGGAAACCAAACCATATGCATTTGCGAGCGCCCCATGGTTAGTTTCCTGGCCTTGGGCTGGTCTCTGTGTTTCTTCTCCAAACCCAATTACAGACAAAATGCAGGGGTGGGGGGCACCCTTCTGAAGGGGGGGAGTTTCTGGTCCTGGCTGGCACAGGTGTGTGTCCCTTTGTGTGAGGGCGTGCAGCAAATGTTTCCCACAGCGATTTTCCCTTTGTCTGGTTGCTGCTGACCACCGGGAAGGGATGCCTCCCCCCTGCAGCCCCCCAAGATCACTCTTTGTCCATATTCTGCTATCTCTATATCCCTCCAGCTTGGGGTTGGCTCTGAGTTGTTCTCTGCTGAGTCAGCATGGGTCCATGGTGCCCAGGGGACAGGAAGTTTTTGAGCAAACTCCTAAACCTCTGAAAGTCTGAGTTTCCTCCTTTCTTAAATAGATAATGATGGATCACTAATACGATTATTCTGGGAATAAATGAGTAAACCCTTCCAAACACTTACAGAAGTGCCTGTTACATGGTATCTCTTCAGCAAATGTCATTATTAAGAATCAACATCCATGATATCATATGTGCTTGACTTTTAATGATATATGTAGACATGGAACAGCAGTACAGCGAAATTCTAAAAGGAAATAAAAATGAAAGTTATGTCATTTAGAGCAGAACTTTCTAATCATGGTCCTGGTGCCAGAAAATATATGGAAAAATGCTTGGTCATTCTATATACAGATGTACTTGGACATGATAAACAGATATGACAAACAACATTTAAAAGCAAATCACGGCTGTGAATTAAGGTTTCCTTCCTATTTGGCAGATAAAGGGTTATTTCATTTCATATGAAAAACAAGTCTTCTAAATAATAAGAGAAAATGAATATTTCAATAGGAAAAGGGGGTGAAGTTACGAGCAGCTTCTTTTCTACAGGAGAAATACAAATGAACAATGTTAAGGAAAACATATCCAAAGTGAATAGTATTAAAATAAGGACAAAACCACTCTTCTCATCAGATTGACAAGAGTTAAGAGAAATGATGATAACCAGCGTTGGGGAAATTTAGGGAAAAGACAATTGCATATTCTGCTGGGTAAACATATTGAAACCACCTTTCTGAAAGACAGTGTAGTCAGATTAATCCAAATCTACTTCAAAAAAGAAATCACCTTTGACTCAGCAGTTCTAAATCTAGGAATTGAAGAAGGGTACAATAGCTGTTGCAGTATTATTTTATTTCAAAATTTCATCAAAATCACGCATATATGTATCTTCAAAACTTGTAGCTCCAAGAATTGTAGGTTACAAACTCATGTTCATGAAAATGCAGCAGTTCGGTGCCCAATACTCTACACCCCAGCTCCCTTTCCCACTAGGGAGTCACTTTTTTTTTTTTTAAGATTTATTTATTTGAGTGAGAGAAAGAGAGTGAGTGAGCATGTGTAGGGGTGGAGAGAGGGGCAGAGGGAGAGAATCTCAAGCAGACTCCCTGCTGAGCTCAAAGCTGGCTGAAGGGTTCGATGCCACTACCCGTGAGATCGTGACCAGAGCTGAAACCAAGAGTAGGACTTTCAACTGACTGAGCCCCCCAGGCAACCCCCCTAGGGAGTTTCTTTTAAGCAGTTTTTGTATTTACTGTTATACCGATATTTCTCTCCTAGACAGGGGTAGGTATTATCCACGAAATGTGCCCTAGGGAAGATGAGGTTTCTCTCTCTTCCGTCATGCTCCTGCCTGTCCCTTCCTCCACATTTATTCTCTGAATAGTCAAATAGAGTTACTGATAAAATTAATTTTTAGATTTTATACTTTCTGAGCATGTATATGTCTTTTTCATAGTCCAGTCATATAGTTTATAATCATTACATTTCCTTTGTAGTACAGGTTTTTGTTTTCCATGAAGTTACTAATTGCCTTAATTTTAAAGTTTATATTCTAGCCATCATCATCAATTCATCCCTAAACTCTAATCCCAAATGTAAATTTCACCTTCATATGTTTTTTTTTTTTAAGATTTTATTTATTTATTTGACAGAGATAGAAACATCCAGCGAGAGAGGGAACACAAGCAGGGGGAGTGGGAGAGGAAGAAGCAGGCTCATAGTGGAGGAGCCTGATGTGGGGCTCGATCCCATAACGCTGGGATCACGCCCTGAGCCGAAGGCAGACGCTTAACCGCTATGCCACCCAGGCGCCCCTCACCTTCATATGTTTGACTCTATCAGTTCATCGGCTGGCTTTGTTCCTCCAGCCCAGCCCCAGGTGGTCTAATGTCCTCTGGCCCCAGTCTGGACTAGCTTCCTCCTAGGCCTTCAGCAAAGTTGTCTTCCTGACATATCTCTTGGCCTACTCCTTGGGAATGCCCTTGGGAACGCCCTTGGCCATATCCAGTGTTGAAAGTGCTCTCTTTCTAGACCCCACATCTAACTCTTTCTTTCTTTTCTCTCTCCTTTTAGGGCAAGGGTTGGCAAACTATAGCCTTTGAACGAAATCTAACTCGCCACCTGAATTTGTAGGTAAAGTAAATGCAGACATGCTGCTTCATTCCTGTGTTATCTAGGGACGCTGTCATGCTACAATGGCCGCTCAGGAATTGTGACTGAAGTCCTCTGGCCCATAAGCACAGGATATTTCCTATGTGGCCCTCGACAGGAAAAGCTTGCTGACTCGACAGATGGAAGATGACCAGGAACGGAGAGGCAACCAGTGTGTAATGGTGTCTCTGAGGGAGAGGCCAGAAGCGTGAGAACACAAGCAACAAATGGAGGCTGAGTGGCAGAAAGAATTTCTTAAGTGTCGGATGACAAATGTGATTCTCCGTTAATGATCGCTGAAAAAGATACAAACTATCTTAGAACCCCGGGCCGGGTCCTGCTGGAGTAACAAACAATGCCAGTTCAGTGGGTTCACACAAAGAATGTTTCTCCTTGCTCCTGGGAAGCCCACCTGCCCAGACCACTGTCCAGGGCGGCCCAGACCACTGTCCAGGGCGGGAGTCCGCTGTGGGCCCGCTCAGCATCTGAGGAACCCTGACTTCATGGACGTGCCCATCAGCATGTGCGTCTTTGGTCCCCAAGCCAGGGAGGAGAGTGCTGGAAAGTGGAGCTCTGGCTCTTCAGTGGCTCTGCGGGAAGTGAGACACACCACTCGTGCACATTGCATTAGCCGGGCATGTCACCAAGGAGCTGAGAAACAGGAGCTTTCCATTTATGCAGAGGCAAAGGGGAACTGAACACTGGTCAGCGATAGTGATGCCTGTCACACTTCTGTAAGAAAAATCCTGCAAGCTCCAGACGGGAAGGAAGAGACAGCTACTCCCAAAGGAAGGAGAAACGAGTCTCCTTGGCTTCGGAGCTTCCTGCTGCAACATCAAACATCAGAAGACAAGAAATCGGTTTCTGGGGCGCCTGGGTGGCTCCGTTGGTGAAGCCTCCGCCTTCGGCTCAGGTCATGATCCCAGGGTCCTGGGATCGAATCCCGAGTCTGGGCTCCCTGCTCAGCGGGAGCCTGCTTCTCCCTCTCCCTCTCCTGCTTCCCACCCCTCACTTGTGTGCTCTCTCTTTTTAAAAAAAAAAAGAAAAGAAAAAGAAATTAGTTTCCGTGGAGAACAAGGGGAAGCATGGTCACTCATGGCTTTTATGTCTCTCCTTCCTGTGGGGGAAAACCAGACTGTGTTACACGTGATAGTAACCAACATCCTTCTTGGACAAAAATGATTTGAATATTGGCTTCACGTCACTGATAGTTAATTTTTTTTAAAAGGGCCAACAAATGGTGGTGGTAAACACTGAGACTAACCAAAGAAAGAGAGCTTTAAATAACTATTGCATCGTGGTGGCAAAGCTGACCAAACATGACGTCATTGTGAAATCATATTTTGTAATTGCTTGTTTTTTTGTGAAGATATGTGTAATTAATATTTGTGTGTGGATCTTATATCTAGGTAAATTAGTAATCTATTATTTCCAATCATTTGATTATTTATGATGTGTATATATTGAGTTGTAACATAAATAATACATTTACATCAGTGTAATTAAATATAAATTTAAAACATGAATATCATGTTAAATATTTTACAAGAACATATTTATATTTAAGTATGTATATGTGTAAGATATAGAACATAGACATATAATGAAAAATAAGACTATCCAGAAAGATGAAAAAATTTAAATATGGTGAAATGAGTAAATACGCTGCTGGGAAAAGATTTTTAAAAGGAAATACTTCTTTTTTTAAAAAAAGATTTTATTTATTTATTTGACAGAGAGAGAGCCCAAGCAGGGGGAGCTGCAGAGGGAGAGGGAGAAGCAGGCTCCCGCTGAGCAGGGAGCCCGACAGGGAGCTCAATCCCAGGACCCCGAGATCATGACCCAAGCTGAAGGCAGTGCTTAACTGACTGAGCCACCCAGGTGCTCCTTCTCTATTCACTTGGGAATGACAAACCAGTTGAAATCACAAATATGAAGTATATAGGGGTGCCTGGCTGGCTCAGTCGATGGAGCATGTGACTCTTGATCTCGGGGTTGTGAGTTCCAGCCCCAAGTTAGGTGTAGAGATTGCTTAAAAATAAATCTTTTTTTTTAAAGGTTTTATTTATTTATTCTACAGAGATAGAGACAGCCAGTGAGAGAGGGAACACAAGCAGAGGGAGTGGGAGAGGAAGAAGCAGGCTCATAGCGGAGGAGCCTGATGTGGGGCTCGATCCCATAACCCCGGGATCATGCCCTGAGCCGAAGGCAGACGCTTAACCGCTGTGCCACCCAGGCACCCCGCTTAAAAATAAATCTTAAAAAAAAAAACCCTTAAAAACCACCAAATATAAAACGTATTAGAAAACGTATGACTATAATCACAAAAAGTAAAACTCGTGATTGGATGACGTATTCGTTTCCTAGGGCCGCTGTAACAAATCATAAGCTGGGTTACTTAACAGAAATGGAGACATGAAGTCTGACATCAAGGTGTTGTTAGGGCCACACTCTCTCCAGAATTTCTAGGGAAGGATCCTTCCTTGTTTCTTTCAGCTGCTGCTGGCTGTCAGCCGGTGGCCCCATCGTTCCCATCTCTGCCTCCGTAGTCACGTTGTTGCTCGTGTGAGACTCTGTCTAATTGCCTCAGCCTCTCTCTCCTATAAGGAGGCAGGTGATTGCATTAGGGACCCACAAGAGAATCCAAGATAAAGGTCGTCTCTCAAGACCCTTCATTTAACCAATCTTTTGCTATATAGAAGGGCAATACTCACAGGTTCTGGGGACGAGGAAGTAACTATATCTTTGGGGTCATCTCTTCTGCCTTCTAGCAATGAATTTCTTTTTTTAAGAAGAAGATGTGAGTTAGAATTAGGTCAAGATTTAAAATCACCAGCTTACAACTAACCATGTGTGATACTTGTATGGGTGTTAAAAAATCTACCTACAAATCAATCGAGGTGCTGATTTAGGTGTGAGTCCTGACATACTTGCGGGAGACAGATGATGCTCACCAAATCCGAGCTGTTACAAGAGGAAAAAGATGAAATGCTTCCTGGCAGGTTATAACAAGATAAAGAAGAAGTTTATATTCTTGTAAAAGGTTGACCACACACACACACACACACACAAAAGCGCCAAAATAAAAAAAAAAGTGTGCATAGCAAATTAAAGACAGGAGTATATGGAAAGAACAATGTCTCATGACTAAATCACTTGTATTATGTGAGTACAAATGTGTTTGGCTGTCACAGTTAGGTCACAGTTAGGTCACAGTTAGGTCAATGCTTGATTCTATTTCAGTAAGTCCAAGAAGAAAATTATATGAAGATATTGATCGATTGCAGAAAAGCATTTGGTATAATTCAGCATCCATCCTAGACAAATCTTTTACTGCTCTATAAATAGGAAATTGCTTTCCTAATAAAGAAATGGTTTGGCGAATTAATCAGCCAATACCACGCTAGTGAGGAATCATGTTAAAGGCTGGAATCAAGATAAAGACGCTCAATATCAAACGTACTGTTAAACACGTTTCTGGAAGTACCGGCAACTGTACTTACACGGGAAAATAAAATTGGACCCATAAAATAATAGGCCAAATTACCACGATTTTCTGGTTGTGTAGTTGTCTACTTGAAAAACTCAAAGATATTAGCTGAAAACCCATACAAACAAAAGGAGAGCTGTCAAAGGAAAAACAGAGGCGGGCGGCAGTGAAAGTGGTGAAAAGAGATTTTATTTAGGAACGACTTGCAGTTGGGAAAGGGACACATCAGTACAGAACTGGGCTCAATTCGGAATACAGCACAAGTGAGTGGGAATTTACAGCCAGGTAGGAGGTGCGGGCCAGGGGATGGAAAATTACTGAGAGAAAACATCAGGAATAAGGGGGGGGGGGGTGTTCTGGCTAAACCGACTCGACGTCCCAGGATTCTTTGCTGAGGACAGGCTGGGCTGACCAGACACTGCCGGGCTGTGGCGGAGGATGAAGAACTCTGTTGGGTATTGATATCGAGGATATCCATGTCTTCACCTGAGGGTGGGCTGCACCCCCTGTCCCTGAGCCCCGGAGGACACACAATTCATGCTGAGCTTTAGAAGGAACATAGGACAGTGGAAAGAGCAGGGTTCTTGCTAAAACTAGACTTTATGAGGAAGTGCATTGGTGGGCCTAGACGAAGGCTCAGGAGCCTGACCAAGGTTTGGTCAAGCAAGGACTCCTTTCTTGGAGTTTGTTCATTCATTCACATGTACATTCAAGAAATATTTACTAAGAGCCTACCATTCCAGACACAGGGAATAGATTGAGACAGAAAGCAGTCATGCAGCTTATATTCAGAGAATGGTGTTTGCCAGGATGGGAAGGCAGAAAGGAGAGAGGAAATTAATATACAAATAATTAATAATCAAGTCATAGTAAGAGTAAGCACTATGTGGAAAATTGTAAGACAGTCAATGTTTAATTTAACATTAAAAATAAATAATCAATTATAACAACAGTAACCATTTCAGACACAGGGCTGGGTGAGGTGGATGACAGCAGGTGGGGCACTGGCCCCCTGAGCGAGCACCAGAGGGGACCTCACACCCGAGCAGATGGCAGCCTGAGGGGGAAAAGGAGGAAGAGAGGAGGGGAAAGTATGACCTGGTAGGAAGCCAGAATGATGGGCCGTCGTTCTGTCCACACCAGACTTGTCTTAATGGTTTCACTATTGTGAGACTTGTGTGCTTGTTGGAGTCAAATTAAGGGCAAGTTCATTTCTTTAAATGAAGCCCCCCCCCACATATGTTTAAACCATTATCATGGTCAAGATGGGAAAAAAAATTGAAAAATTCTATAATTGAGAAAAACCCTCCAGGTACTTGTATTTTCCTCTATTGTAGAATACTGTAAAACTTTGATAAACTTGACCTTTGAATCAATGGTGCTAGAGTTTCATGTCCGTCCCAAATTTGGGTCAAACTGGAAAGTTATAAAAGGCTTTCAAATGTGTGGTTTCCGTTGTCACCAAATCCTCCAGGCCTTTTTCAGTTTCTGGAATCCTTGCCTCCTCCTTCCACCTAGAAGACAAGAGTCACCCACCTGACTCCCCCCAGGCAGTGTCTTCCCTGTGGGGTGGGCTGCATGCCCTGTACCCTGCCCCTGGAGGAGCCAGAATTAAAGCCGAGCTTTCCAAAGTGTGGAGGAGTGATGAGGCCGATCCTGTGTTTGTGGGGGCGGGGGGCAGCAGTGGTCGGCAGGGTTGGGAAAGAAATAGCTCAGATCCACTCAACTCGGAGGCACCTGGCCCTGAGCATTCTCCTGGGCTGCTGGAAACCTCTGCAGGGGACCCAGACCAGAGGGCCCCAGGCTGGAAGACCCGGGGAAAAAGCACCTAAGGGAAGGCCATTAGAAGTTTACCAGAGCTATTGACCTCATGGGCTCAGTGGGAGAAAAGATGCAATATTCCTATTTTACAGGCAGGGAAACCGAGTCCCCTCTGTCCCTGCAGCCATGCTGAGAGGGAGGAGGAGGTAGAGCTGCCCTTCCTTACTCCTCCTGAGATCACTGTGGTCTGAGCTTCTCCCAGCTTCTTCTCCTGTCCCAAATCCTGGGTTTGGAGGAAGAAGGCAGGTCCTCTCTAGATGGTCAACGGAGTGGTTTTCCAGAGATAACAGGGGCCACCCAGGCCTGTTTCCTTTACGAGGGCCACCGACGGTGCCATTCCTTGACAGTGAACCCTAGTCCCACACTTTCTGGCCATCTCCCAGAGCACGGCTCCCACGGAGCCCTGTGACCCAGGCTCTTCCCGGGAGAGCTGAACCTCTGAACAGGCGACCCTTCTCAGGACTGGGGACCAGAGAGTGATTTGGGGTTCCTGTCTCTGCGGTTTCCATCCCTGGGGATGCCACCGAGCTCTGACAGTTCTGAAAGCCTGGATGCTGGGCACTGTCTGCATCCTTGGGGAGTCTAAGTCCCCGGCTCCGCTGGAGGGTGTTCACCCCACAGACACTGGTGGGGAGCTCACAACACAGAGAAATGGTGACTCTACCCGCCAAGTACTCCCTGTTTGCTGCGAAGGGAGGACCTCCTTGTCATACAGCAAAGAGTAGGTTAGAAGGACTTGAGGACCACAGGGAGGGCAGTGCAGGAAGGAAGAAGGTGACCTTGGGCAAGGGAAGACTCCAGAACATCTCACCCGGTAATGGCGCTCTCCAGCCAGCAGGGGGCAGGGCAGCCCGTCCGTCCCCACAGTGCTCTCTTACCGTCTGCATGTCGCTGCGGGACAGGTCCCCTGAGCCAGGGGAGCCCTGCGACCACAGCCCACCTCCCGCTGTGCTCCCTGTCCTGCCGGAGGGCGACACCAGCTGCAGAAGGAGCTCTGCGATGCCACCAATTCACCGGGGAACCTTAAAGAAATCACCAAGACGCCTTGTGCCTCAGTTTCCCTATGGTGAAAGGGGGTAGTGACCACTGTTTCACAAGGATTTTGTGGAAATTAAATTAAACCAGTGGTTCCCATTCTTGTCTGCACACTGAGATCACATGGGGGGCATGACCGCAGCACACTGGGCTAGGTGCTTTGGTGGCTTAGGCCTTGGCATTTTTTCCCCACGAGCCTGAGGTGACTCTAAGGTACAGACAAGTTTGGGACTTCCAGAGTCAAACACTCTTGTGACCAGGCTTTGTAAACTCTAAGTTGCAAATCTGGTTTTGCTCTTTTTCCTAAAGTCCCTTTCCCCCTACTCTGTTTTCATAAAATTGAAATTCCATCCCCTCTTTTCTTACACCTCCCGTGTAACCTTTCCAAATGGAAAACGCAGATTCCCCTCACAGTCTGAACCCCCCGACTCAAACACTCCCTCCTACCGCCTGAAGGAAGTTTGTCCAAGGTGCTCGGAGTCAAAGCCTCCTGAACCAAGGGAGACAGGCAGGGCGCTGTGAGTCCGAGGGAGAGTTGGGGGTCCGAGGCCCTGGCGTCTCCTCTGCTCCCCCCAATGGGATCTTCGTCAGAGGGGGACAGTTCAGGCGCCTGCGAGGCTCAACCAGCCCAGGTCCAACTTAGAGAAAATCCTCAGTAGCTTCAGCCCACCCTTTCATGTTTGTTTACACCGCCACAGCCAGTTTTCATGACTGCAGGAGGGAGACGGACTTTGTATCCAGTGTCCTGTGGCGCCCTTGTGGTCGTCATACAAACCTACTCACTAAGAGACCGCCGCACATGGAACATTTGGGATTTGGCATTCGGGTGTGGAATACTGAGCCATACTTCTTGGAGCCGATGATCGGGGTGCCTGAGGGGGTGCTGTGAGAGGTGGGGAGCTTGCCTTGGGGTTGGACAGCCCGGGGGCGTTTTCCTATGGTTCTTATTCATTGTAATGGGTCCAGACTCATAGTTACATCTCAGAGGGCGAAGAGAGGCTACGAGCAGAGTAAGTGTGCCTATGTTATTTCAACCACGCACCCTCCAGGCCAGGGGCTCTCTGCTCTCCCTGGGGGCCACAGGTACTTAAGGGTGGCTCTGGCCTCAAAAAGTCCCTACCTGCCTTGGGCCAGTTCTCCCCTGGCTTTTGGAGGTGGGTGGAAAAAGCCAGGCCTCTGAAAGGATGAAGGGAAAGGAACCGAGATTGAAAGAAATAGGGTGGTCTCTTATTTCCATCTAACTTCCCTTTATAAGTGCTGGGTGGGCTGTGGGGTGGACAGGGGAACCAAGAGCAACCCCACAGTGCCTAGACCATCCAGCTGAGCAAGGCTGAAGCTGGAGATGCCCCCAGCAGCTGAAGGTTCCCCCAGGGGGCCCCTACCTTCCCGCTGCCCACAGAAACCGCCCTGCAGGCTGCACCCTTACTCAATCAAGACCTCTCCTTTCTCAATCTCGCATTCTATGGGCTGGGGCATCTGGGCAGAGTTGGGCCCATCTCCTGGGTCTCTCTGTCCTGTAGCCACTCTCTACCCCTCACTCCAGGCACCGCTCCAGTATGACCTGGGAGGCCCTATACTTGCTGCTGCTGCTGCTGCTGGCCTCAGGTAAGGGGCTCTCAGGAGGCGGGTGGCTCCAGGGGAACAGGGCAAGGGAGGGAGGGAAGTTGGAGGTGAGTGGATGAAGTGCAGTGTGCCATGGGAGGGTGGTAGAGGGAGGGCAGGAGGGCTGTCTGGGGTCATGCTTTGAGGGTGGCTGTGTCCCCTTCCTTAGCCTGACCTGAGTTTTTGTTTTCTAGGTTCCTGGGCACAAGTCCAGGAGAGTGAGCTGGTGTGGGCTGTGCAGGGGCAGGCGGTCTCTGTGAAATGCCCGTCCACTCCCCTGGAAAGTGAGTACAAGAATAAAACCTTGTGTAAGGAAACCAAACCTGGTTATTGCTTGAAGCTGGTCACCAGCACCAGACCCCAGGCAATGGCTCAAAGACCTCCACATTTTATCTGGGACAACCCTTCTGCTGGCTTCTTCATTGTCATCATCACGGAAATCACGAAGAAGAGTTCAGGAACCTACTGGTGTGGAGTAGACAGAGGTCCTAAGGAGAGCCTCCACATTCTCAAGAACATCAGCCTGGTGGTGACTTCAAGTGAGCTCTTCACGGAGGGAAGGGGCCTTCCTGGGGTGCCCGGGGAAATGAAGCCCCTCATCTCCTTCCCCTGCTTACCCAATCCTACCACTTCCCTGCTCGCTCCCATACTGACTGTGGGCAGTTAGGTCCCCAGTTCTCATATTTGGGCCATCACCTCCATCCTTGGGTGTCCTGTCCCAACAGGTATAAGCTAATTTGGGGCCCACTGGGTGTAGATTCCCAGTCTACACGATGGCTCCGACCCAACTTCACCCACCGATCCCCAGAACTGGCCATCCCATGGAGGTATAGGGTGTCTGTGTGGGGCCCTGTGGCCTAGGTCTCCCCCAGACTGGACATGTGGGTTGTTCAGGACCTGGGTCTGAGGCAAGACCAGAAGGGTCTTGAGACTCTGATGGTGAAGGGGCCAGGCCTTTGGGACAAGTGGTCTGTGTCCTCTCCACAGGAGTGATCTGGACTCTCCCTGCCCTTGGGGGTTTGGGGGTCCAGTGTGAGCTTCTCTCTCAGCCCAGGCCTTCCCCAGCCCCTCCTCTCTCTTTCTACCAACTCTGAGAAGCTCTGTGTCCTTGGACCCCAGTCAGCTCTGGCCTGGGGGACCCTGGGGGCTGGCTGTGGCCCCTCCTCCTCTTCCTCTCAAGCTTTGGGGGCTGACCTCTTCTCTGGGGTCTCTAGGCTGCCACTGCCTTCTCTGTTGTCATCAATCACACTTGCTTTTCTAGTGACAACCAGTTCAACCTTCATCAGTGGCTCTGATTACTGGTAAGTCTGGGGTCTTGTCTAAAGGGAGGGGACCGGGAAGCTGATGACTTGTGTGGGCTCTGATTCAGGAGACCAGGGGGACATAGAGGTCTGAAAGAGACCCCAAGGTCTCGGCTCAGAGCTGGGCTAAGTTGGCAAGGGTGAAGGAGTGGCTCTAAACTTCCCCCATGATGGAGCAGAAATAGATACATATCAGGAATGCAAGAACTTCTCTTAGTGCTGATTCACAGGCAAGAGAAATGAGGCCTGTCCAGAGTCACTCAGCTACTTCAGGACAGCAGCAGGACCAGCATCCGGGCCTTCCGTCTCCTGAACCAAGGCTCCTTTGGGGCTCAGACATTCTCCAGGGGCACCTCTGGGTAGTCCCCATCCTGGTTTGCCTATTACAGATCTGGAGGCTCTCCCCCTCAGCTTTTCTTCTGCTCCCTATCCATTGGAGCTGTGGTACACCCTGATAGTGTCACCCAGAGAAATGACAACTCTGAACATTTCTTTTCTCCTGGCCAAACTCTCCCTCCACCCCAAGCTTCCTGGGTTCTCATGATTTTGTTCTAGGTGGTCCCTGTGGCTGACCCGAGTGAGTTCAGGGTGGGGCTGGCCCATAAACAGGCTCCAGCCCCATGCTGAGTTCAGGGGCTGCTGTCCGCAGCCTGGTCCTCCCCTCCTTCCTTCTTCTCCCTCAGTTTGTCGGGCAGCACTTTCGTGATGCTGTTGTGTGTATTCCTTGTGACCAAGATCCTGGCTTTGACAGCTCTCCTCCTGTTTCTGACCCACAGAGCCCAGGTGAGTGGAGCCTGGGCTGGCTTGGGGGCCAGTGGAGCAGGGGGAAGATTCTCTCCTGGGAGAGAGTCACCGCAGTGCAGAACTAGCCAGGAGTCACATAGGCGGCATTGTATCAGTTGTAACTTACACCAACTTAAATGTTCTTTTACCTAGCCCGTCTCTGCCCATGCATTTGGTTGTTATAAGCCACCATTTTCTTTGACATTCAAACTCATGTCCTTGGGTCCTGTCCACCCACAGCAGCTGGGTTGTCCAGTTTTGAGGCCAGCCTTAGGCGACCTCCCTAACTGACCCTTAGGTGTGCACACAGAGGTACCAGACACATGTGCACACACACACAGGTATTCATTCCTGGCATCAGAGACCAGACCTACCCACCATGAAGTCCCTTCTAAGGGTCCCCCCAACCCTTGAGCCCTTAGCTCACACACTAGAGCTCCCACCATAGGACTTTGTCTCATTCTGTCCTGAAGGGGGAAGCATGGGCAGGGAGGAGATGAGGACCTGTCGAGAAGGAGAGACTTCAGCAATGGAAAGGGGATGGGGCCAGAAGCAGGTCGGAAGAAAGAGGTGTGGAACAGCCAGTGAGTGTGCTTCTGAATCCCCTTCCCCGCTTCTCAGGTCTCCACCAGTACAATGGGAGTAGTAGCAATGGCTGCCGCCAGCCCCACCAAGACCCCAGAGCGCTTGGGCACTCCCTGCTGAGCCTGGAGTCCCCCCACCTCCTCCTGCTCCATCAGGACCACTGAGATCTGGAGCCTCTGAGAAAGGGCCATTCCTGTACCTCCCAACACCTGAATCTGCCATCTACGCTATGGTGGTGCCTCTCCTCTCCGAGCTGAGGACACCCATGTTGCCTTCTCCAACGCCATGTCCACCAGGTGGGCACCCACCACCTGGGAGACTCTCCCTGTGCATCCAGGCCACCCCTCTCCTACCCAGTGGACCAAACGCACTGGTAGGCATCCTCCCCTAATCTGTGCCCCTCCCTCCACTCTAGGGTTTCCTGTTTCTCTGTCAGCTCACAGATCAGCTGGTCTTCCGGTCACCAATGCCCACTGCAGTCGGCTTTGGTTCTTCCTCCTCCCGATAAGGGAAATATCCTTCGTTCATACAATATACAAATGTAATATTTGATATTTCCAAAAATGACACAAATTTTAAAAGTATATGACAATGAAGGAACAATATTTCCCTTCTATATGCCATACAAAAGGGTTAACGGCTTTTAGGACCTAAACATCTTTTTTCTTTTAAATAAGTAAGAATTAGGCAAACATTTCCATTTTAAAGAGGGCTAAGGATAGGAACAAGTTAACCGTTACAGAATAAAGAACAAATAATATGTATGAACATGTGTCCAAAATGGCTGATAATCAGAGAGATGAGAAATGAAGTGAGACCCCACGCTTTGCCTAACAGTTCAAAGAAGATAAAAATAAATGATAATCATATTCTGTGCTGGAG
>NW_024425452.1:1121888-1129021 GCF_017311325.1 Ursus maritimus | reverse complement strand
GTAGGGAAAAGGGAATTCTCATGAATTGCTGGAAGGACATAATTGATAGCCTCTTCCTGGAGGGGCAATGTGGTGATGAATTAAAAGGCAGAAAACGTAATTTATTCAACTACTCCACTGTTCATGGACATTTGGGTTCTTTCTCCTTTTTGGCTGTTGCGAATAAAGCTGCTATGAACATTCAAAAAAAAAAAGGCAGAAAAAGGAAAACAAACAAAAGAAGCCTCTGGCTTGTGAAGTGGCAGTTCTAAACAATTTTCTAGGTACTTTGACACGTGTGGTGATTGCTGTTGTTTAAAAAGGACAATAATGGTATGTGCACTCTATGTCAGTTTTAAAAAGTGTGCCAACGATCCTTGAGTAAAAAAATAAAAATAAAAAGGCAAATAATTGTACAAGACTCGAAAATCCAAAGTGGTCTCTCGTTCTCCCACTCTGCGCCCCAGCTCCCGTTCCCCTGAAGGAATCCACATCTTTTATCTATGTATTCTGATATTTACCTCTATCTTTGTGGAAGAGAAGAAACAAAGCTTATACTGCTCTTTGTTCATTTTCTAGTTTTTGATATCCTCCACTCATCTCCCATTAATGAGGATGAGAACTGGGTCATTTCACACATCACTTCCCTATCCACCCCCACATGCTCTCTCCCCAAACCACGACACAGTCAAATCACAACTGCCCACAAGGAGGATATTCAGATCTTACAGTTTGGGGCCTTGTAAATACTTGTTTGTCAGCCTAGCCATAGAATGAGTGTATTATGACTATGTTTTCTTTTCAGTGTACTTTTTTATTATCCCCCAACTTGCCTGATTTTCATTTGTTTTATTTTCTACATATTTGCCATTGATTCATTTGTAAACTCTCTACCCAAAGTGTAAATTTCATCTGGGAAGTTCGAACACATGAAGTCACACATTGGATCTGTTCCCTTGAGATGCCTGGGACATCCCGTTTGTCTTCCCGCTGCACTGGTTTCCCTATGAGCTACCCACAACCTCCTGCGATTTCTACTCCCCATCTTCTTGGGCACTCCCTTGGCTTCCACTGGGTTTTGGATGTGCTCTCTCCTGAATTTCATATCTTTCTCTTGCTGAGTTTATCCTTCTCCTTCTTCTTCTTCTTCTTCTTCTTTTTTTTTTTTTTAGATTTTATTTGTTTGTTTGACAGAGAGAGAGAGAGTACAAGCAGAGGGAGAGGCAGACAGGGGGAGAAGCAGACTCCCCACTGAGCAGGGAGCCCAATGTGGGGCTGGATCCCAGGACTGTGAGATCATGACGTGAGCCCAAGGCAGATGCTTAACTGACTGAGCCACCCAGGCGTCCCTTTATCCTACTTTTTATTGGAACATTCCTTCCAACATCTTCCCTTACTTTTGAGAAGCTCGATGCCATTTACGTTTCTAATCCATTGACGATGAGCTTTTTTTTCTCTTGCTCTTGGTGTTTTTAGGATTATCTCTCCCCCTTCCCCTGCCCCTCATCATGTTCTGAAATTCCACGCTGATGTGTATTGACGTGGATCTTTTGCTATTTATTGTGCTGAGCACCCAGTGGGCCTCTTCAGTCTGGAAAATCATATCCTTAATTCTGAGGTGTATTTTCTTTATTTCTTTTATAATCTTTCTCATTTTCTGTTTTTTTCCCCCCTCTCCCTATGAAATTTCTATTATACAAATCGTAGGCTTTATCGACATATCCTCCATATCTCGTTATTTCTCTCTTTTACTTTTCGTCTTTCTTGTTTACATTTTTTTAAATTGACGTTGACATTTTTATTACAATTTTACCTACAGTGAAATGCACAGATCTGAAATGTGTAATTTGATGTGTTTTGACAATTGCATGGAACCCACTCCCATATCAATATATAGAACATGGTCATCATCACTTCACTGCCTGAGGCAACCATCACTCTGATTTCTTTCACGTAGATTGCCTTGGTCCCTTCTAGAGCTTCTTATCAGCAAAATAATAGAGTACCTACTCTTTTGTGTCTGGTATTTTCACTCACCACAGTGTTCCTGAGGCTCACCCGTGTTGCTGCATGCATTAATTTCTTTCTCTTCCTAGGTCATAGTCCACTATGAATATACTGGCTTTGTTTATCCATTTATCTGTTGACATTTGAGTTACTTGGTTGTTATGAATCATGTTGCTGTGATCATTCTTGAATGGGTCTTTTTATGGACATCCATTGTAATAGTTTGCCAGGGCTGCCAGAATGTTCCTTAACAACAGAAATTTATTTTCTCACAGTTCTGGAAGCTAGAAGTCTGAGGTCAAGGTGTGCACAGGGTTGGTTTCTTGAGGCCTCTCTCCTTGGTTTGTAGATGATTGTCTTCTCCTCCCTGTGTCTTCACATGGTTGTTAACTTATCTGGGTCCTCATCTCTTCTTATAAGGATACCAGTCATATTAGATTATGGTCCATCCTAATGACCTTGACTTACTTGCCTATTTAAATACACTAAGTCCAAATACAGTCACTCTCTGAAGTACAAAGGGTTAGAATTTAAACATATGAATTTGGGGGCACTCAGTTCAGCCCATAACATACATTTTCCTTTCTTTGACTTAAATACATGGACATGGAATTGCTGGGTTCTAGGGTAAGAGTATATTTAACTTTATGAAGAACTGCCATGCAAATTTCCAAGTTATTGTACCATTTTTACACTCCACCCCACCCCCAACCAAACAATGTATGAGAGTTTCTCGTTCCTTTATATCCTTGCCAACATTTGGTATTGACAATCTTTTTAATTTTGTCTATTCTAATATATGCATAGCAATCTCACTGTAGTTTGACTTTGCATTTTCCTGATGAGGAATGATGGTAAGCATGTCTCCTGTGCTTACCGGCCACTACCATATCCTCTCTTAGGTTGTGCTCATTCCAGCATCTGCCTATTTTTATTGGGTCATTTTTCTTTCCAGTATCGGGTTCTAGGAATCCTTTAAATATTCTGAATATAAATCTTTTCCCAATCTTTGAGTTGCACATATTTTGTCTCATTCTGTGGCTGGCCTATTCATTTTCTTAATGGTGTCTAGGGAGGAACAAACAATTTTCATTTTGATAAAGTCCAATTTCTTTCTTTCTTTAATGTTTAATGCTTTTTAAGTCCTGACTAAGTATCTTTGACCACCCTAGGGTTATAACAGCATTTGTAAATATTTTTCTTCTAGAAGCTTTATAGCCTTAGTTTTTGTATCTAGATCTATAATCAATGTCTAGTTAATTTTTGTGTATTGGGGTTCCTTTATTTCTGTATGGCTATCTAGTTGTTTCTGCACCATTTGTTGAAAAGATTTTCCTTCTCCATTGAGTTACTTTAGCACCTGTATTAAAATGACTTAAATATATAGAGTTGATCTGTTTTTGAACTCTCAATTCTGTTCCACAAATCTGTTTGTCTTTTACCTAATATGATATCTTTTAATTACTGTTGCTTTATAGTAAGTCTTAGAATCAGGTAGTGCAAGTTCTTCAAGTTTTTTTCACTATTTTTTTTTTTTTGGTTATTCTAAGTCCTTTGCTTTATCATAAAATTTTAGAATCAGCTTATCAATTTTTATAGGAAAATTCTTTTTCAGGTATTGTGTTGAACTTACAGATCGATATTAGGAGAATGGGCATCTTAACAATATTGAGTCTTCAATCCATGAATATAGTATGTCTCTTCATTTTTTTGGTTTCTTGGGTTAGTGCTTCATATTTCTCATATTTTCTCTGTTAATTTTCATCTCTTATTGTTCTTTGATTCTTCCCCAAATATTTTGTCAGTGTTATCTTCTAATTATTCTATTTAATTATTCTTATTTCTATTATGTGTTTAATTGCAAAAGGTACTATTTTTATTCTCAGAGAACTCTCTTTGTCTAGTATTCTATTCTAGTTTCATGGATGTCTTCTCTTTTATTTCTAAAGATGTGATGTATAAGACTTTGAAATTGTTTGACTTAAGCCTCTGTGTTATCTATTTCCCTCATGTTCCTTTGTATATGTTTAAATTTTTGTGCTATATATTAGAGGCTCTCTTAATATGTATCATTTTACACATATTTCTTCTTATTATTTATGTTTTTCTGTGTATTTGCAAATTTTTAAAGATGAAAAATTAGAGAAGAAAGACTGCAGCATAAAAATGACAGGGAATTCTGTGTGTGTAATCTCTAGTGGATTATACTCTAAAATAGAGATTCTCAGCTTTGGCATGATTGACATTTTGGGCCAGATAATTCTTTGTTCAGGAGGCTGTCCTATGCATTGTGGGATGTTTAGCAACATCCCTGGCATCTACCCACTAGATGTAAGTAGCACCTTCTCCTCAGTTATGACAACGAAACACTTCTCTAAACATTGACAAATTTCTCCTAGAGGGGCAAAATCACCTACAGTTGAGAATCGCTGATCTAGTTTGTTCGTTTGTTTATTTATTTATTTAATTTTTTTAGTGTTTTTTTTTTATTATATTCTTTTTTTTTAAATGATTTTTTATTATATTATGTTAGTCATCATACAGTACATCCCCGGATTCCGATGTAAAGTTCGATGATTCATTAGTTGTGTGTAACACCCAGTGCACCATGCAATACGTGCCCTCCTTACTACCCATCACCAGTCTATCCCAGTCCCCCACCCCCACCCCTCTGAAGCCCTCAGTTTGTTTCTCAGAGTCCATAGTCTCTCATGCTTCATTCCCCCTTCTGATTAACCCCCCTTTCTTCTTCCCTTTCTTCCCCTACCGATCTTCCTAGTTCTTATGTTCCATAGATGAAAGAAATCATATGATAATTGTCTTTCTCTGCTTATTTCACTTAGCATTATCTTCTCCAGTGCCATCCATGTTGCAGCACATGTTGAGAAATCGTTCTTTCTGATAGCCGAGATGCCCTTCAACAGATGACTGGATTCCACAACTTCTTAATCCAGTCATCTGTTGAAGGGCATCTCGGTTCCTTCCACGATTTAGCTATTGTGGACAACGCTGCTACATGGAAGGGTGCATATGGCCCTTCTCTTCACTACGTCTGTATCTTTGGGGTAAACACCCAGTAGTGCAATGGCTGGATCATAAGGTAGCTCAATTTTTAACTTTTAAGGGACCTCCACACTGTTTCCAGAGTGGCTGTACCAACTTTCATTCCCACCAACAATGTAGGAGGGATCCCCTTTCTCCACATCCTCTCCAACAATTGTTGTTTCTTGCCTTGTCTATTTTTGCCATTCTAACTGGCGTAAGGTGGTATCTCAGTGTGGTTTTGATTTGAATTTCCTTGATGGCTAATGATTTTGAACATTTTTTCATGTGTCTGTTAGCCATTTGTATGTCTTCATTGGAAAAGTGTCTGTTCATATCTTCTGCCCATTTTTTGATTTGTTTATTTGTTTCTCGTGTATTGAGTTTGAGAAGTTCTTTGTAGATCTTGGATACCAGTCCTTTATCTGTAGTGTCATTTGCAAATATATTCTCCCATTCCGTGGGCTGCCTCTTAGTTTTTCTGACTGTTTCCTTGGCTGTGCAGAAACTTTTAATCTTGATGAAGTCCCATAAATTCATTTTATCTTTTGTTTCTCTTGCCTTTGGGGATGTGTCATGAAAAAGGTTGCTTTGGCCGATGTCGTAGAGGTTGCTGCCTATGTTCTCCTCTAGAATTTTGATGGATTCCTGTCTCACATCGAGGTTTTTCATCCATTTGGAGTTTATTTTTGTGTATGGTGTGAGAGAGTGGTCAAGTTTCATTCTTTTGCATGTAGCTGTCCAATTTTCCCAGCACCATTTATTGAAGAGACTGTCTTTTTTCCACCGGATGTTTTTTCCTGCTTTATCAAAGATTAGTTTCCCAAAGAGCTGAGGGTCCATTTCTGGGTTCTCTATTCTGTTCCATTGGTCTATGTGTCTGTTCTTTTGCCAGTACCATGCTGTCTTTGTGATCACAGCTTTGAAGTACACCTCGAAATCCGGAATTGTGATGCCCCCAGCTTTGTTTTTCCTTTTCAACAGTTCCTTGGAGATTCGGGGCCTTTTCTGGTTCCATACAAATTTAAGGACTATTTGTTCCAGTTCCTTGAAAAATGTCATCGGTATTTTGATCGGTATAGCATTGAAACTGTAGATTGCTCTGGGTAGCATGGACTATGTTAATTCTTCTGATCCATGAGCATGGAATATTTTTCCATCTTTTTGTGTCTTCTTCAATGTCTTTCAGGAGTGATTTATAGTTTCTAGAATATAGATCCTTTACATCTCTGGTTAATTCCAAGGTAACATATGTTTTTTGGTGCTATTGTAAATGGGATGGACTCCCTAATTTCTCTTTCTTCAGTCTCATTGTTCGTGTATAGAAAATGCAACTGATTTCTGAGCATTGATTTTGTATCCTGCCACATTACTGAATTGCTCTATAACTTCTAATAGTTTGGGAGTGGATTCTTTTGCATTTTCCATATAGAGTATCATGTCATCTGCAAAGAGAGACATTTTGACTTCTTCTTTACCGATTTGGATACCTTTTATTCCTTTTTGTTGTCTGATTGCTGTTGCAAGGACTTCTAGTACTATGGTGAATAATAGTGGTGAGAGTGGGCATCCTTGTCGTGTTCCTGATCTGAAGGGAAAGGCTTCCAGCTTTTCCCCATTGAGAGTGATATTTGCTGTAGACTTTTCATAAATGGTTTTTTGAGATTGAGGAATGTACCCTCTATCCCTACACTCTGAAGGGTTTTAATCAGGAAAGGATGTTGTATTTTGTCAAATGCTTTTTCTGCATCTATTGAGAGAATCATATGATTTTTGAATTTTTTTCTGGATAAAATCTAAAACCCCGATTGATTTGCGAATGTTGAACCACCCTTGCATCCCAGGGATGAATCCCACTTGGTCATGATGGATAATCCTTTTAATGTACTGTTGGATTCTATTAGCCAGGATCTTGTTGAGGATTTTGGCATCCATATTCATTAGGGAAATTGGTCTGTAATTCTCCTTTTTGATGGGGTCTTTGCCTGGTTTGTGGATCAAGGTAATATTGGCCTCATAGAATGAGTTTGGTAGTTTTCCTTCTGTTTCTATTTTTTGAAATAGCTTTAGGAGAATAGGTATTATTTCTTCTTTGAATGTTTGGT
>NW_024425452.1:1082851-1121878 GCF_017311325.1 Ursus maritimus | reverse complement strand
TGATCTCTTCTATTTATTTGAAATAGCTTTAGGAGAATAGGTATTATTTCTTCTTTGAATGTTTGGTAAATTCCCCAGGAAAACTTAAAAGGTCAGGCCTGGAGTTTTGTTTCTTGGAAGGTTGTTTATACTTTGTTTCAATCTCTTCATAATTAATTGGCCTGTTTAAAAATCAATTTCTTCCTGTTTCAGTCTTGGTAGTTTATAGGTTTCCAGGAAGGCCTCCATCTCTTCCAGATTGCTTAATTTATTGGCATAAAACCGTTGATAAAAGTTTCTAATAATCCTTCCAATTTCATTGGTGTTGGTTGGGACCTCTCCTTTTTCATTCATAATTTTATTAATTTGGGTCCTTTCTCTATTCTTTTGGATAAGTCTTGCCAGTGGTCTGTCAATTTTATTGATTCTCTCAAAGAACAAGCTTCCTGGATTCTGTTGATCTGCTCTACTGTACTCCTGGTTTTCTAATTTCATGTTGAGATTTCTGCTCTAATCTTGGTCAACTGCTTCCTCGTGCGTGGATTAGGTCTGTCCCTCTGTTGCTGTTCCAGCTTCTTGAGGTGAGAATATAAAAACTGCATTTTAGATTTTTCTGTTCTTTTGAGTGAGAGTTGGATGGCTATGTATATCCCCCTTAGGACTGCCTTTGCAGTATCCCATAGGTTTTGGACCATTGTGTTTTCATTCTTATTGGTCTCCATAAATTGTTTAAATTGATTTTTGATTTCCTGGTTTATCGAATCATTCTTGAGCAGGATGGTTCTTAGTCTCCAAGTGTTTGAGTTTCTTCCAAATTTTTCCTTGTGGTTGAGTTCCAATTTCAAAGCGTTGTGGTCTGAGAATATGCAGGGAATAATTTCAGTCTTTTGGTATCAGTTGAGACCTGTTTCGTGTCCCAGAACATGGTCTATTCTTGAGAATATTCCATGGGCATTAGAATAGAAGGAGTATTCTTTGATTCTGGGGTGTAGTGTTCTATATGTATCTATGAGGGCCAACTCGTCGAGTATGGCATTCAAAGCTCTTGTTTCTATGTTGGTTTTCTGCTCCGGTGCTCTGTCTGTTGCTGATAGTGGAGTGTTGAGGTCCCCTACTCTTAATGTATTTTAATCTATATGTCTCTTTATTGTGGTTAATAGTTGGCTTGTGTATCTTGCTGCTCCCCTGTTGGGGGCATAGATATTTATAATTGTTTTTTTTTTTTTAAGATTTATTTATTTATTTGACAGAGAGAGAGACAGCCAGCGAGAGAGGGAACACAAGCAGGGGGAGTGGGAGAGGAAGAAGCAGGCTCCCAGCAGAAGCCCGATGTGGGACTGATCCGGAGCACGCCCGGGATCACGCGCCCTGAGCTGAAGAAGGCAGGCAGCTTTAGCGACTGCGCTACCCAGGCCTTAGATATTTACATAATTGTTATATCCACTTGTTGGATACATCTTTAAGAATAATATAGTGCCCTTCATGTGTCTCTAACTATAGTCTTTAGTTAAAATCCAATCTGTCTGTTGATATGAGAATTGCTACCCCAGCTTTCTTTTGAGGTCCATTGGCATGAAAGATGGTATTCTATCCCCTTACTTTCAGTCTGAATGTATCTTTAGGTTCAAAATATGAGTCTCTTGTAGACAGCAAATGGATGGGTCATGTCTTTTTTATCCAAATCTGCAACCCTGTGGCATTTGTAGAACATTTAGGCCATTCACATTGAGACTGAATATTGGGGAATATGATTTTCTGTGATGCCATGTTGCCAGTAATGTCTTTGTTTCTATAGATTGTGCCTTTCTGTTCTGTATCACTCTTGGGGCCTTTTTACTTTTCGTAAACCCCCATAAATCTCCTGTAGTGGCGTCGTTTCATGGTTAGCAAAAGTTGGTCAATGACTGTAAAGATCTCTGGTAGGTTTCTATCTTCTCACATCAATTCGAATTTGACAGCCTCTTAGCTGGATAAAGACCTTTGGCTGCTGTTTCTCTGAAAGACTTTAAAAAAAGCCCACCCCAACCCTTTCTTCCATTCTAGGCTCTGTGAGACAGGTCTGAGGTAATTCTGATACCTTCGCTTTGGTACATGAGAAATTTCTTTGCCCTGGCTGCTTTCAATACTGTATCCTTGGATCTAATATTTGCGAACTGCACTATGACGTGACATGGCATAGGTTTGTCGTGGTTGAGCTTGGGAGGGTTCCTCTCTGCCTCTTGGACACGAATGTTTGTTTCCCTTTCTAGATTAGGGAAGCTTTCAGCTACAATTTGTTCAAATATCTCTTCTAGACCTCTGTTTTTCTCCACCCCCTCAGGGATGCCGATGATTCTGACATTGGAACGTTTCATTGAGTCAGTAATCTCCTGTAACCTACATTCTTGAGAATGGATTTTTTTGAGCCAAGATTCTATTTTAGCTTTCTCTTCTACTAACCCATCCTCCAATTCACTGATACGTTCTTCTGCCTCATTCACCCTGGCCGTCAGAGCCTCTAGTTTTGCCTGCATTTGGCTCATAGAATTTTTAATTTCTGCCAGATTCACTCTCATTTCCACCCTTAGAGTTTCTATATTCTCATTAACATTTTGTTAATACTTTTTTCAAGTCTACACATCATCTTGACCATTGTTACTCTGAACTCCATTTCTGATAATTTGGTTATATCTATATCCATTAATTCTGTGGCAGAGGCCATAGACTCATTGTCTTTTTTTTGCTGGGAGGGATTTCTCCTTCTCTTCATTCTGATGAGGAGAGGTTGCGGGGTTGTCCAGAGCCCAAATTATTGACTGGGACCCAGGCAGTGCACACTTGTTTTATAGGGACCTTAGGGATGTGGGCTTCTTGATTTTTCAGCCTGCCTTTTGGGGGAGGGGCCTGCCATGCCGATACTCAGCCAACCCTGTTTGGGGAAAGTCTCCGTGTCCCCTGGGAGGGGGGATGGGGATGGGCACACTGTGAGCCGGTATTTCCAGGCTTTTGTTCTCTAGCGGTTTTCCCTGGCTGTTTGCTGTGCTTCTTCTGAGAGTCAGAGCAGGAGTAGCTGAATCAGCGTCTGTCTCAGAACAGAGGGATTGCGGACCATTCTCCACTGATGTTTTGGCCACTTTAACTCTGTTTCTGTTGGTGCTGCTCAACCCTGCAGCGTCCCGTGATATGCGCGCCTCTGTCCTTTGTGTTTTTAACACCGCCAGCCTCCAGCCACCAGCCGCCAGCCCCAAGCTGCCCCCACGCGCTCGGGAGCTCCCGGTCTCAGTCTGGTTCCAGTGAACGCACTGGAGCTCCGTTTCAGTCTGGTCGTGTGCGTTCCCCGGCTCACGGTCTCAGTCTGCTCTCTCGCGGCGTGCCTGTCCTCGAGTCAGCCCACTCCCCGTGCAGGTGGCTACCGCTTCCCGGTGCCCAAATGTGGTGGCTCCCTCCCCCTTCCATTTATCTTCTGATATCTGTGCGCGGTTTCATGGCGGCTACCCGCTTTGTACCTCAATACTCAGCAGTGGAGATGTTCATTTGTAGAGATCCAGGTGCATCTTCCTGCGTCTCATGCTGATTCCGTGGATGTTCAGGATGGTCTGGTACCTATCCAACTCGACTCAGGGGACCGGCTGAAAAAGGGGTCCCCTACTCCTCCGCCATCTTGACCGACTGTCGAGGGTGGCCTTTCTGTCAGTGTTCTCACAGTGTCTATCATTCCTTTTATATTTGTCAATCTAATGGTAAAACAAATATATCCCCTTGTCTTTTTAATTTGCATTTCTTTGATTACTAGATATGTTGAACAATTTTGCATTTCCTTTTTGCCCATTTGTGTTTCTCCTCTTGTGAATTTCTCGCTGATGTCTTAGATCCCTCTTCTATACATAGGGATACAACTATCTTTCTAGTTGATTTCGAAGACTTCTTACATCTTACATGTAACAATCCTTTGAATATTATATGTTCACATGTAGACTTTTTCTCTTAGTCGTTTTACTTTGTGTTGTAATTTTATTTTGTGTTATAATTTTTATATTATTGGTCATGCTAAAAAAGTTATATTTTATTACCAGTTTAAGTACATGTTTCACGTAATTTTCTTCTTCTTTTTTTAAAAGATTTTATTTATTTATTTGAGAGAGAGAGACAGAGAGATAGAGAGTATAAGCACAGAGGGGGCAGAAGGAGAGGGAGAAGCAGACTCCTACTGAGCAGGGAGCCCGATGCAGTACTTGATCCCAGGACCCTGGGACCATGCCCTGAGCCAAGGGTAGATGCTTAACTGACTGAGCCACTCAGGCGTCCCTCTTCTAGAACTTTTCTAACTAGTGTCCTTCTAGGAAAAAAAAATAGTTAAAAATCAAGCCAATAAATGGGGCTACCCTACACTCTTCTCTCATTCTCTAATGGCCAATCCTTGAGTGAACCCTATTGTTTCTCCTTAACATGTTTATCTGGTCACTTGCCACCACCTCTACTAGGCCACGATCATTTCTCACCTAGATTTTTGCCATAACTTCCCAGCTGATTTCTCTGCACCTACCATTGCATCCGTCCAGTGCATTATCCATACAATAGGAATAATCCTTTGAAACTGTAGATCAGCTCCAAATCTCTCCCTTCTCAGAGTAAAAGACAAATTCATAAAATGGCCCATACGGTCCCCTGAGATCCAGCCCATTCATTTCCCTGACCACCTCCCCTAATACTCTTCCTTTCTAACTTCCTTTTCAGCTCTTTGCTGTTTACTGACCACACTCTCACTTCCAGATCTGTGTACTTTTTATCCCTCTGCTTGAATGTTCTTCTTCCAGAACAGTAGATGCCTTGTTCCTTCCCTGCTTTTATGCCTTTGCTTAAATGTCTCCTTATCAGTGAAGCCTTCTCTGTCCCCTCCCCCCGTATGAAACAGAAGCTCCCCAGTCCCAGACAGACATTGCCCTCTGATCAGTCAAGGTGTGTCTGGGGGAAGTGGAAGCATCTCGAATCATTTGGGATTATGGGAATTATAGGGTACAGACCGTACACATTGGTGAGATCTGGGGAACAAGTCTGTAAGGTGGACTTGGCAGCTTGTCCTGGGCCTGAAGTCACTGTAAGTCAGTGGGGCTGATGACTGAAAGAAAATTGGATTTGAAGGAAGGGAGAGTGAGGACAGATGGAGACCCAGAGGGCAAAGTGGAACCCGCCACTGCATCTCATTGCCCTCCAACCTCAGTGGCAAGGGCGGACTGCAGGAGGAGCCTCAGCCTCTGGCTCGGGACTCTGGAGGCTGAGTCGCAGCCAGGAGCTGCCCCACACCAAACAGGTGAGTCCAGCAACAAAGCACCTGAACTACAGCGGCACCGACACCAGCCTTCAGGGCACCATGACTGCAGCTTCACTTCTGCTTCCAAATCTCATGCAGGTTGCTGTTATGGTAAGCTGTAACCTGGAGCCACTGAGGAGAATGAATTCTGAGAAATACAATTCCAGCTTATCTGAGTTGATAACAGTATAAAACCAGTACACCTTCCCTATATCCACCATCTTCCTCTTTTTCCTCCTTAGTACCTGCCACCATGTGATACTTGGTCTATTTATTTGTTTGCCTCCATCCCTCCAGTGGAATGTAAGCTCCCCGAGGACAGGGACTTTGTTCAACTTGTTTATTCTGGTATCCCCAGCCCTAGAAGAGTGCTTAACATAAAGTGGTAAGTAGTAAGTATTTCCAGATCTGGAAATTATGAAATAGTATGTACCAGACTCTGCTCTAAGTCCTTTCAAAAGGTTAATTCATATAATCCTTAGAAATACCCAGTGTGCGAGTCACTGATGTTAAACATTTTGGAGATCAAAAATCTAAGACTTATAGAGGTTTTGCAACTTGATTCCGATGCCTCATGAAAGGCAGAGTTGAACTATATACCTAGATGGTGCAGCTCTAGAGGACTAGGACTGTGTGATTTAAGTGTGATGAAAACCAAAATTCAGAAGATGTGCATATAACTCTTCTCCCATTTCATTCATTTATTTTCAATACAGACATATTATACAGAAAATAAATTTCTTAATCTAGAAAAAAAGCCTAGAACACTCACAAGAGTTAAGTTTGATAACTTGCATATGATATACTGAAAAATGGATAAGCAATTAGTTGAAATAGGAAAATAGTAAAAACTATTGGAGCTAAATTTACCTGTGAACTACTTAAAGTTATACCCAACAGAAACAGTACCCAAGTATTTGCAAAAATCTTCAGAAGAGCTACGCTCATAATAATGTGTAGGAAGCCACTCTATTTGTTAAATATATTTCTCAGGAACGTTTCTCAATAAGCAAATTGGTCTTGAAGGGAGTAGTGGGTCACTTTAGCTAAACTGGGGTGCCTGGGTGGCTCAGTTGGTTAAGTGTCTGCCTTCAGCCCAGGTCATGATCCCAGGATCCTGGGATTGAGTCCTTCATGAGGCTCCCTGCTCAGCGGGGAGTCTGCTTCTTCCTCTCCCTCTGCCCCACCCCCATCTTGTTCTCTCTCTCTCTTTCTCAAAAAAAAAAAAAAAAAAAAAAAAAGCAAACAACACCTTAGCTAAACTGCTCTGCTCTAAGGAACCTAGGGTGGCCTCTCCCAGAAGCCATGTGACTCCAAGGTATCCACACACCCCTCTTAACACTGGAGGTACCTGGGAAAAGGAATGCCCATGAATATTCAAATGTGGCTTAGGACACTCACACTTCATCTTGTGAGGATGGTCTGACCCTGTGGGACATTCACCAAGGTGGAGGCCAAGCCCAGAAGACAGTGGTGGTCCTCTCAAGGGTCCATCTTCCCAAAGACCAGAGAGCATGGTACAGACGCCAGGAGAGCTCATGATCACTGACAGTCCCTCTGTCAGCTTTTCTTGTAAGTCAGCCAGACTCCTGGAGGGTACCACCCTGACTCAGGACTAGCAACATCTTCTCTGGCAGCTCACATACATCCTGCTCTCATTTTCATTCCCCCAGTTTTACAGAAAAGCCCCACAAACTCAACCCATTCCCTATGGACTTTGAGCAGTGTTATGTTCAAGGCATTGAGCGTAAGAATATACAAATACCCTCACACGTATACCACATACCTACCCATGCACGCACACACACATTGTACACAGATGCATACACATACTTATGGTCTAAACACATATGTACATTCATGTGTACACACATCCACATGGCTCTTTCCAGGTATACATATTACTACTATATTCTTTGCTTTTTCCATGTCATATTCTCTTCTATTCCTATTTCTGCATGTGGGGTTGAATCACACAATGGGACAAACATGGATGGCTGACCTTTGCATACTGAGATTTCAAGGCCAGAACGAATGGAACATTCTCCAAAATCTTTATAGGTTTTTACTCCTTTGTGGATCCTATGCTATTTTCATAAAAGAAAACAAAAAGTGATAAAGTTGAATAGTGAGTTGGGTCACTTTACAGAGAAAGAAAGCCATGCCAAAACTTGGGATGTACTGTATGGTGACTAACATAACATAACAAAAAATTTTTATAAAAAAAATAAACGTGATATTAGTGGAAAAAAGAAAAAGAAAGCCATGCCAAAGAGACAGAAGTGGTTCTGGAAGCAGTGAGGCATTATGGGGACTTGTTTAAAATTAAATGCACTTAAAAAAATAATATGACTTCCGGTGTCCAATCTGGCATATAAGGAACTTGGAAGTTGTCATGCATCCTAACAGCAAGTAAAATTCTTGGACAAACTGAAAAATCAACAAATCTTTATAGGTCTGTCAGAGATATGAGGCCCCAGAGTGAATGTTGTCCCCAATTTGGAGAGACATACAGGCAGGTACAAAGAATCACAACTTACTGGAGCAAAAACCCAAGAGCAGAAACTTCTTTTGGGACCAGTACCAGGGTAGGAAATCCTGAACCTTCATTGAATTGCTAGAGGCTCAGTGTGGACAAATCTGAAAGATAAAATCTCCAGGGGGGCCCACTAATAGGGAGGTACCAACACTTTTGTGAATTGTACCTTCAGGATCTGTATCAGGTTCTTGCATTGAATATTGGAGAAAAAGCCCCTTGTGCTCCTAGCAGGGGGAGAAAAAGAAGAATCATTTTGAAAAATGCCAGGGTATTCTGTTCTTCCTTGAGTTCTGTTCTCAAGAGAAACCATTTTCTCAGAGCCTAACCTGCTGGGGTTTTACCAGAATCCAATTAACCTGAGGGAAAGAAAATATTCAACTCCAGTGTGATTTAACCTCCTACATGCAAGAAGGGAAATATCCAACTGCAGCCCCCTTTAGCCATCCTGTCCCACCTAAGAAAGGGAGCAAAAACTGAGAATCACATGTGAAGTTCACAGTCCAGGGGTAAAAGCTCAGTAAAAGACTGAGCTCTAATCAGTCTTGTGCTCCCCCAACACTTTACCACCACATTACCAAAGTCCTGTTTACCACAATAATTTTACTCAGTACATTGTGTCTAGCTAGCTATCAAGAAAAAATTACAAGGCATACTAAAAGGCAAAACACACAGTTCGAGGAGACTGAGCAAGCGTGGGCAAGAACCAGACTTAGATATGGCAGGAATGGTGGAATTATCAGATCAGGAATTTAAAAAACTATGATGAATATGCTAAGGACTATAATGAAAAAAAGTAGACAACATACAAGAACAATGGGAAATGTAAGCAGAGAAATGGAAATCCTAAGAAAGAATAAAAAAGAATTGCTAGAAATAAAAAACAGTGTAACAGAAATGAAGAATATCTTCAATGGACTTCTTAGTAGACTGGACATGGCTGAGGAAAGAATCTCTGAGTTTAAGGACATGTCAATAGAAACTTCCAAAACTGAAAAACAAAGAGAAAAAAGACAGAAACAAAAAACCAGAGCAAAAATCCAAGAACTGTGGGACAGCTGCAAAATGTGTAATGTGTGTAAAAGAAATACCAGAAGAAGAGAGAAAGAAAAAAATATATTTGAAGCAATAATGACACTAACTAAAAGAAAGCAGAACTACCTATACTAGCTTCAGACAGAGCAGGCTTTAAAGCAAGGAAAGTTATTAGGGATAAAGAGGGCATTATATAATGATAAAGGGGTCAATTCTCTAAGAAGACAAAATAATGCTTAAGGTCTATGCACCTAAAACAGAGTGTCAAGTTTTACATGAGGCAAAAACTGATAGAACTGCAAGGTGAAATAGATGCATTCACTTTTATAGTTGGAGACTTCAACACCCCTCCATCGGACATGAACAGATCCCATGATCACATAGTTGAACTCAACAACATGATCAGTCAACTGAATTTAATTGACATCTATAGACTACTTCATATGACAACAGCAGATACACATTCTTCTCAAGCTTACATGAAACATTTACCAAGATAGACCACATTCTGGGCCATAAAGTGTTATCAAATTAAAAAAATACATAAACCATACAGTATCTGTTCAGATCACAATGTAATTAAACTAGAAATAATAATAGAAAGATAACTGGAAAATCCCCAAATACATGGTGATCAAACAACACACTTCTAAATAACATGTGGTCAAAGAAGAATATTCAAGAGAATTTAAAAAATATTTTGAACTAAATGAAAACACAACCTATCTCAAAATTTGCAGGATGCAGCAAAAGCAGTGCTTACGGGGAAATTTATAGTATTGGTTGTGTATATTAAAAAAGAAGAGGAGCGCCTGGGTGGCGCAGTCGTTAAGCATCTGCCTTTGGCTCGGGGTGTGATCCCGGCATTATGGGATCGAGTCCCACATCAGGCTTCTCCGCTAGGAGCCTGCTTCTTCCTCTCCCACTCCCCCTGCTTGTGTTCCCTCTCTCACTGGCTGTCTCTCTCTGCCAAATAAATAAATAAAAACTTTTTAAAAAATAAAATAAAAAATAAAAAAGAAGAAAGATCTAAAATCAATAATCTACGTTTCCACTTTAGGAAGTTAGAAAAAGAAGAGCAAATTAAAACCTAGGTAAGCGGACAAAAATAAATAATAAGAACTTGAGCAGAAATCAATGATATTGAAAACAAATCAATAGAGAAAATCATCAAAACCAAAAGTTGATTCTTTGAAAAAATTAATAAAATTGATTATCCTCTAGGCAGGTTTACCAAGAAAAAAAGAAAAAACACAAATTACTAATAACGGGTATGAATGAAAGGAGTCTCTACAGATTTCATGACATCAAAGGGATAATAAAGGAATGCTATGAACAATTCCATGCCTACCAATTTGAAAACTTAGATGAAATGGACAAATTCTTTAAAAGACCCAATCTGCCAAAACTCGCACAAGAAGAAACAGACAATCTGAATAAGCCTATATCTATTAAGGCAATTGAATCAATAATTAACAACCTTCCAAAACAAAAAGCGCCAGGCCTAGGTGGGTTCAATGGTGAATTCTACAAAATTTTTAAGGGTGAAATTGTACCAATTCTCTACAATCTCTTCTGGAAGATAGAATCACAGAGCCTACTTCCTACTCATTCTATGAGGCCAGAATTAACCTCATACTAAAACCAGGCAAAGCCATCACAAGAAAAGACAACTACAGACTAATATCTCTCATGAACATGAATGCAATGATCTTCAACAAAACATTTTGAAATCATATTCAACAATATACAAAAATAATTATAAACCATAACCAAATAGATTTACTCCAGGTATGCAAGGCTGGTTTCAACATTTGAAAATCATTTAATGTAATTTATTACATCAACAGGCTAAAGAAGAAAAATTACATGATCAGATTAATAAATACAGAAAAAGCATTTGACAAAATTCAACACTCATTTATGAAAATTTTTAGCAAACTAGGAATAGAATAGAACTTCCTTAACTTGATAAAGAACATTAAATAAATAACTCTGTGGTAGCATCATGCTTAATGGTGAAAGGTGAAAAATTTTCTAAGATCAGAAAAAGGCAAGGATGTCCCTTCCAACTACTGCTTTTCCAGATTGTGCTAGAAGTCCTTGTTAATGCAATAAGACAAGAAAAAGAATTAAAAGGTACATAGATTGAGAAGGAAGAAAAAAACCCTGTTTTTTCATAGATGACATGATCATCTGTGTAGGAAATCTGAAAGAATCAACAACAACAACAACAACAACAAACCCTCCTGGAACTAGTAAGCAATTACAACAAAGTTGCAGGTTATAAAGTTAACATACAAAAGTCAATTGCTTTTCTATATTTCAGGGATGAACAAGCGGAATTTGAAACTAAAAATACAGTACCATTTACATTATCACCACCAAAAATGGAATACTTAGGTATAAACCTAACAAAGCATGTACACAATCCATATGATAAAAACTATAAAGCCCCAATTAAAAAAATCAAAGAAGAGCTAAATAAATGAATAGATATTCCATGTTCACATATAGCAAGATTCAATATTGTCAAAATATCAGTTCTTTCAAGCTGATCTATAGATTCAAGGCAATCTGAATAAAAATCCCAGCAAGTTATTCTGTGGATCTTGGCAAAATGACTCTAAAGTTTATATGGAGAGGCAAAGACCCAAAATAGCCAATGCAATATTGAAGGAGAAGAACAGAATTGGAGGACTGAGACTACCCAACATTAAGACTTGCTATAAAAAGCTAGAGTAATCAAGACAGTGTGGTATTGGTGAAAGAACAGACAAGTAGATCAATGAAGCAGAATAGAGAGCTCAGAAATAAACCCACGTAAATATAGTCAACTGAGCTTTAACAAAGGAACAAAGGCAATACAACGAAGAAAAGATACTCTTTTCATCAAATGGTACTAGACACTCACATGCAAAAGATGAATTTAGACACAGACATTATACCTTTCACAAAAATTGACTCAAAATGGATCATACACCTAAATGTAAAAGATAAAATTAGAAAACTCCTAGAAGGTAACCTTGGGTATTGCAATGACTTTTTAGATACAATGTAAAAGACATGATCCACGGAAGAATAATTGATAAGCTGAACTTCATTAAAATGAAAAGCTTATGAGAGCCTGTCTGGCTCAGTTGGTAGAGCATGCGACTCTTGATTTTGGGGTCATGAGTTTGAGCCCCACATTGGGCGTAGAGCCTACTTAAAAAAAGAAAAAAAGCTTATGGTCTGTGAATGACACTGTCAAGGGAAGGAAAAGACAAATCACAAAGTATAAGAAAATATTTGGAAAAGACATATCTGATAAAGGGCAATTATACAAAACATACAAATAACTCTCAAAAGGCAACAAAAAGAAAACGAACAATTCAATGAGCAAAAACCTGAACAGACATCTCCTAAAGAAGATGTGCAGGTGGCAAATAAACACACACAAAGATGCTCCACATCATATGTCATTAAGGAATGGCAAATTAGAACAACAACGAGATTCCACTACGCATCTATTAGAATGGCCCAAATCCAAAACACTGACAACACCAAATACTATGAGGATGTGGAGCAACAGGAACTCTCGTTCATTGTGGGTGGGAATGCAAAATGGGACAGCCACTTTGGAAGACTGGTGGCTTCTTACACAAGTAAACATACTTTTACCATAGAATTCAATAGTCATATGCCCTGTTATTTACCCAAAGGAGTTGAATACTTATGTCCACACAAAAAGCTGCATACGGAGGGGCACCTGGGTCTCTCAGTTGGTTAAGTGTCCTACTCTTGGTTTCAGCTCAGGTCATGATCTCAAGGTCATGAGATGGAGCCCTGTATTCAGCTCCCTGCTCAGCAGGAAGTCTGCTGGAGATTCTCTCTCTCCCTCTGCCCCTTTCCCCCGCCCTCAAATAAATAAATAAATCTTTAAAAAAAGTTGTACATGGATATTTATAGCTGCTTTATTATAATCACCCAAACTTGGAAGCAACCAAGATATCCTTCCGTAGGTAAATGGATACATAAACTGTGGTATATCTAGACAATGAAATATTATTCAGCACTAAAAAGAAATAAGCTATCAAGTCATGAAAAGACATGGAGAAAACTTTTTTTAAAAAAGATTTTTATTTATTTGAGATAGAGTGAAAGTGAGAGAGAGAGAGCGCGTGCGCGCACATGAGTGGGGGGGAGGGGCAGAAGGAGAGGGAGAAGCAGGCTTTCCACTGAGCATGGAGCCTGATGTGGGGCTCGATCCTGGGATCCCAGGATCATGACTTGAGCCAAAGGCAGAAGCTTAACCGACTGAGCCACCCAGGTGCCCCAAGACATGGAGAAAACTTAAATACATATTGCTAAGTGAAAGAAACCAATCTGAAAAGGCTACATACTGTGTAATTCCAACTACATAACATTCTGGAAAAGGTAAAACTATGGGGACAGTAAAAAAGATCAGTGATTGCCAAGGGTTAGGTGGGGAAAGAGGGACCACAGAGGATTTTTGGGGCAGTAAAACTATTCTGTATACTATAATGGTAGATACATGTCATCACACATTTGTCCAAATCTGTAGAATATATAACACCAGAGTGTTCACCAGAGTGAATCCTGATGTAAACCATGGACTTTGGGTAGTACTGATGTGTCACTGTAGGTCCATTAATTGGAACAAATGTACCAGCCTGGTGGGGGATGTTGATAACGGGGGACTCTGTGGGGTGGTCAAGGGATATAGGGGAATTCTCTGTACCTTCTGCTCAATTGTGTTGTGAACCTAAAAAATTAAAGACTATTAAAAATGCATGCACATGGTAACAAAAATTTCCAAGCAGTTTAGAAGTATAAACTGAAAAGTAAACGTCGGGGCGCCTGGGTGGATCAGTCGTTAAGCGTCTGCCTTCAGCTCAGGGCGTGATCCCAGGGT
Organism: Ursus maritimus; assembly: GCF_017311325.1. Lineage (NCBI taxonomy): Eukaryota > Metazoa > Chordata > Mammalia > Carnivora > Ursidae > Ursus > Ursus maritimus. Next base: position 1,108,123 of record NW_024425452.1, on the reverse strand, counting down.
CCTGGGATCGAGCCCCACATCAGGCTCCTCCACTGGGAGTCTGCTTCTTCCTCTCCCACTCCCTCTGCTTGTGTTCCGTCTCTCACTGGCTGTCTCTTTCTCTGTCAAATAAATAAATAAAAATCTTTATAAAAAAAAAGAAAAGTAAAAGTAAAAATCATTCCTGTCCTTCCCTAACCTTTCAGAAAATGTTCTGCCTTCTTCTCAAACTCAATACACGAGAAACAAATAAAGAAATCAAAAAATGGGCAGAAGATATGAACAGACACTTTTCCAATGAAGACATACAAATGGCTAACAGACACATGAAAAAATGTTCAAAATCATTAGCCATCAAGGAAATTCAAATCAAAACCACACTGAGATACCACCTTACGCCAGTTAGAATGGCAAAAATAGACAAGGCAAGTTTTTTTTTTTTTTTTTTTTTTTTACTGATCTTGGAGATTGCTCTTTATCTACATGTGGAGATTGGAGATTAAATACCAACAGGGCATTTTATTGCAGTTCACTAGACCACTTCCTCAATGATTATGAAAGTTTTAAAAGGCTCTTACCAACAGTGATGCAATAAACTTCCTTGTAATTTTGCGGCACAACTATGGGCAGATTTCTAGCTGTAAAGTTGTCGGGTTGGTAGATACGTACATTTCTACTGATTTTGTCAAAATTGTCTTCTTCAGAGTTTATACCAACTTGTCCTGACAACCAAAAGTGCATGGGGTGCCCACACCTTTGCTAATGCTAACTGTTACCAACATTTCCAGTTGTTTGCCAATTTAATGAGTCCAGGTTATATTGTGGTGTTGTTTTGCAAAGGGTGATCGTCTTTTGATGTTGATAGACTGTTTACATTGCTTTTTTTTCTATGACCTGCTTGTTCACATCCTTTGTACATTCTTCATTAGTTTATTAGCTTTTTTCTCATTGACTTCTTTGAATCACGAATAGTTTAAAGTATCAAAGTAGAGATGTGCTTCAACAAAAGTAGTTCGGGAAGTGTGAGCAGTCTGGATTGAAGCAGACAGAATGTGGAGCAAGACCAGCTTCTGGAGGCTCCAAAGATGACGTGGAGAGAGGTGACAGGGAGTAGATGGGAGACAGGACCAGGGAAGTGGCAGGAGGATGCAGGAGCATTAGGTTATGGTAGAATTGACTGGCTGTGGCAGAAATGGGATGTGGAAGATGACGGAGAGAAACAAGAACCATAGCTGACTCCAGCAGGAGCTGCAGTGACTGGCAGATTTATGGGGCCAGTGATAATAGAGGGAGACCCTGGAGGTGGGGGAAGTCTGAGCTAGGGAGTAGGTCTGAGGATCCTCGGTCTGGGGGGAGGAATGCACCGCAAGTGCTAGGAGGTGTTCTCCATGCATACAAGGTCAGGGTATGGGAGCTGTGTGGCTCATGTGTCAGGGGCCTCCCAGTGGACATGCTTGGGACGGGAGTGAGTATGTATCCTGGGTGTCCAGAGTTGGCTGGAGATGCTCCTGGATCCTGTGATATCCTTTCAGATGCTCTTGATCTAAAGGGAAAGAGAGAACCCTGGTCTGACTCGCACCACAGCCAGGATGTAAGTTCGAGGGTAGATCTCTCCTCCAGACTTTGAACCACATCTCCCAGAAGTGTGGATTCCTCAGACCAACAGCATGTTACGAAATATGTTGCAGGCTGACATAAGGGCAAATTTTTTATTTTATAGAAAAATTACTTTCATCTTCTCAGGTCATCATTTTCTGTAAAGAAAAGGCATTTTGAAAAGGCAAATGTTGCCTTGGATTGTGAACATAAGAACTGCCTCTGGTGATGGCAGTATATTGAGCTGGAGGAAACCCGAGGCCTGAGAGCTTCGGGGAACCCCGTCCCTATCCATCTCGGAGGCCGCATAGCTGTCTCAGTACGAGGTGAGAAGAAGCCTCTACGCTGGGTTAAGCACCGTTATCTGGGGTTTTTCTATTCTTTATAGCAGAATGCAATCCTAATGAATACAGCTCTCACTACTGAGAGTTTTGTTAGGTATACGATTTTAGTTTATTTTTCCTGAGCACTTTGGTGATTTTGTTCCATTGCTGTCTGGCTGGCATTATTACAGCTGAGAAGTCTGTTATTTAACGTTCTCCATAAATGGTGTCGGCTTCCTCTCTGTTTTGTGCTTTTAAATTTCTTGACAATATGCCCAGATGTCAATTTCTTTTTGTTTACATTGCTTGGTTGATGACAGCCTGTGTCTGTGGTTTCCTGAGTTTTCGTAGCTCTGGAAAATTTTCAGCCAGCATATCTTCACACATTGCCTCTCAAGTTGTTTATGGCTAGGATGCAGAAAGCTCAAATGAGTGCTGCTCCCATCTGAGCAATAAGAAAAAGCTAGGTAAGCTGCAGGGTCATAACTTTCCTGAACGTAGAAGAAAGCTGAGGTTACAAGGCAACAAAGTGACCCAAAACCCAGGGAGGATAGGCCTGAGGACCTGAGATGTGAGCACTGGCCTGAGTATCCCACAGAAAGGGAGGAGGAGAGGCAGAATACCAAATGAGTGGGTAAGAACAATTCAGCTACGATTTTGACAAATTGTCAAACATCCAGTGTAGGCTATCATGACAGCACAGGACTCCAGGCGTCCCAGCACAAGAGAAGTGTTCACTTCCACTTGCAATCTTTTCCAGGTGCTCATGAGAAAGACTGAAAGGAGAGACTCTCCCTCCATGGTGAGGACCTGGAGAGAGGGACTGGGAAATAGATCCTTATCTCGATGGAACAAAAGCATCAAGCCACTGGCATAGGGGCAACAAGCCTGGTCAGCCTCAGGGAAGAGGAGAAGACCCCCTGAAGCTAAGGAAGTGTATAAGAAAAAACTTTCTGGCTGTCCAGAACACAAATGTGATGGTTGGAGCTCCAGCAGTCATTTTGGCTCACAAAATGATGGGGTTTGGAGGTTATCAGCTGGGATGCTGTGGCAAAGAGGAGGAATCAAAGTCCCTGATGATGAAAAACTATCATATCAGCCCTGAGATGCCTATTTCTGAACTTTTTAGTGAGAGACAAGAAACTACTATCTTGCCTAAACTACGATCTTACTAGAATTTTGTGTTACATCCAGCCAGCTAATTCTAACTAACCTAGAACCAGACCTACAACTCATTTATAGAGAAACCTCGTGTCCCTGGGACCTCCCTAAATCAGGAACACTATGTAAACCAAGATTTAGCTAGACCACATGGTAACCTTGTCCTTATAAACTCCAGCTGCTATTAAAACAAATCTTCCAGGTCAAAACTATCTTAGTGTAAAGGTATTACTAGGATAAACTTTTTGAGTATTAAGCCCTGAGGATAAGGAATCTAAACACTACGGCCTCTTTAGAATGCCACTTCCCACTTAAGTGCCCTATGAAGGCACAGAGACTTATCCAGAAACAAACTAGACAAATTGCCTCCCCTAGTGGTGACTTTAGATTTATACCAGGTTGTGACATCAGGGTTTTGTTTTGCTTTGTTTTTGGAACCCCAACCCATCACCAACCCCCCATTTGGGGGCCCCCCAAATGGGAGTTTAGAAAATTTTAAACCAATTTTTCAAACTTTTTTCTTTCAAACAAGTGAGTTGGTGTTTCTTTTATTTGATCATATTGCAGTTACCGTGGAATGAAAGATATTTTTCCCCCCTAAAACTTACTTGGCTAAGGGTTTCTGACAAAATTATTTTATAAACAAAGTTTAAAGTTGCCATTATCAGACCGGTTACTGTGTAAATAACTGGTGTCTATATAAATTGGTTCTTTTATCCACATAAAATTGAAAATTGTGTGGACCAGTGCTATCATTCTACTTGGACCTTTTGGTAAAGCTTTAAAAACAATATTTCTATAATAATTCTTCACATAATTGAATTGATTGTTAATAATAATCTAGTCATATTTTCTTATTAATAAATTTTGGACTAACTCAATACTGGGAACATGAATATTTCTATCTAAATATTTTTAAGAAAACTGAAGTTCAAAATTAAAGTGGATTATGGTAAAAAAAATAATACCAGCATATATTAGGTATATATATATATTATATATATATATATATTATACACACACACACACATATATATGTAATATACATACACACGGACATACACACTATTATATGTACTTTTGACCAATGGAATAAACAACTGAGATTTTAGATAAAGTCTCAAAAACTTGTTCTTGTCTGTATTCTCCCTTTCATTTATCATATGAAATTACTCCTGTAGTTACTGGATACTCGCCCTAATCTATTTCTGAAGGTAGAACAGAAGTGCTTCTTTACTGTTTCAGTAAACAGTAATGCAGCATGAAGACCGTAGTAAAAGGGAGGACACTCTGGACAAATACCATTTGAAATAAATGCCCAGATATTGAGGCTAAGACTTAAGAAGAACAAGTACAGTCCTCCTACGGCTCCCCTGAGTTCTATACCTATGTATGCTCATCAAAATATAGAACGTGCTGTTTTTTCTAAAACCCAAAATGAAAAAGGAAACAAATCTAAAGTGGACATTATCCACAATAGAGACCTGGCTGGTAGAAGTTTCTACAACCACTTTAGAGGAAGAGGAAATGTGGTGAATTCTGTGCTGACTCTTAGAGCCTCATTCCAACTGATACGTACTTTTGCTCATTATTCATCGGTCATCGGCCAAAGCAAATCACGCGGCCATACTTGCTTCGATGCGTACAGGGCACTGCAATCCCACAATGTGCCAGAAAGAGGAGAGACCGAGCATTTGTGAATAGTCTTAACATTAATCTTAACTTAACATTAGCAATATATGACATGTTCTAAGATTAAGAAAATGTTTTTAAAAAGCAAGAAAAAAGTTCATGAAAGAGGCAAATCTAATTAATATGCTTTTATCTCAAGATTCAATAGAAAATGACAGAGAGTAAAGTCCAAGTTGATTTGGATACATCTAAACGTGCATTTGAAGATAATATACTCTATTTTCTGTGTTGTTTAGTTTGGTCCTTGCCATTAATCTTGATGACGATTTGCAGTTGCGTCAGGCTTAACAACCAATAATTTTAGAAGTTCATTTATAAATTGATATTATATTTTAATTGTATTACTAGAATTTCTATTGTTATGGACAGTCTGTGCAAAGTGAATTTCTTCAATGGAGACTCCACTTACTAATATGTACAGAAAACCATGCACTGAGCAATTGATGGCAGACCTGCTACAGCTAAATGAAAGCTTATAGTTGGAACTGTTCACTTTTTCCCACTTGACTCATGATCTACACTTGGAGAGTCAATTTCATTATCCTGCAGTAGTAAAATGCTAAAACAGAATAAGTACTAGTGGCAAAACCCACCAAGTATAAAATGTCACCTGATAAGGCACTAAGCTCCTCAATGAAAATGAACAATGGGCATCAGAGTTTATATAACTAAAACAGAATTAAGAATTACTATAATTCTTAATATAAGTATATGTTATAATTATATGATACTTATTATTATAGTTACATGTAATTATTACATAATTTTTTACATGCATATATGTTATATATTATATAGTGGAGCCAGCTTGCACTGGCTCATGGAAGCTGATTGCGTCTCTTTCCAACTCCACACTCACTGACATCGTGTTGGGAGCTTGACCTCAATCCTTATGAGAGTATTTATACCACAGAAATTGGCTTGCTACAAATTAAGCCACTTTTCAGAGAGCTGGTTATCACATATTTACCAGGACATTACTGAATGCAAGTGATCCTAGAAAAATGCATATTGGATATTTGTTTTATCTTCTTTGGAGAAATTTGCCCTTTATAAAATTAGATTATTTGTCTTTTTATTGTTGGATACTAGATCCTTACCAGATATATGATTTGCAAGTATTTTCTCCCATTCTGTGGATTGTTCTTTCACTTTGATGACGGTATAATTTTGCAGTACAAAAGTTTTTAATTTTGATGAAGGTGAGTTTATCTATTTTTTGTCTTTGGTTGCTTGTGTTTAGGTGTCCTATCTAAGAAATGGCTGCCCAACCCAAGGTCATAAAGATTTATTCCTTTGTTTTCTTTTTTTTTTTAAAGATTTTATTTATTTATTTGACAGAGAGAGGGAATACAGCCACAGCCAGCAAGAGAGGCAACACAAGCTGGGGGAGTGGGAGAGGAAGAAGCAGGCTCCCAGCGGAGGAGGCTGATGTGGGGCTCGATCCCAGAACGCCGGGATCACGCCCTGAGCCGAAGGCAGATGCTTAACGACTGAGCCACCCAGGCGCCCCGTATTCCTTTGTTTTCTTCAAGAGTTTTATAGCTTTAGCTCTCACATTTACATCTTTGATCTGTTTTGAGTTTTGTGTATGGTGTGAGGTAGGGGTTCAAATTTGTTCTTTTGCATGTTGACATACAGTTGTTACAAACCAATTGTTGAAAGACTATCCTTTCCCTTTTGAATTGTCTTGTCACTCTTGTTGAAAATCAACTGATGATAGATGTCTGGGTTTACTTCTACACCATCAATTTTATTGCATTGATTTATACGTACGTATTTATGAAAGTACTTGCTGTTAATTTATGAAGAAAAGGAAGTTGGAATTTTGATAGGGATTGCATTTAATTGTAGATAAATTTGGGGAATACTGTCATTTTAATAATATTAAGTCTTCCAATCTATAAACAAGGATGTCTTTCCATTTATTCGGATTAAAAAATTTTTTTTCAGCAATGTTTTGTAGTTTTTGGTGTACAAGTCTTGCCTTTCTTTTGTTAAATTTATTCCTAAGATTTATACTTTTGGATGTTGTTGTAAAAGAATTGTTGTCTTAATTTCATTTTCAGATCATTCATTGCTAGTGTGTAGAAATATTACTGAGTTTTGTATAATGATCTTGTGTCCTGCAGCTTTGCTGAAATCATTTATTAGTGATATTTATTTTTGTTTGGTTGTGTGTGTGTGTGTGTGTGTGTGTGTGTGTGTGTGTTTTAATTCCTTGGAATTCTCTATGTAAAAGATCAGGTCATCTGTGAACAGAGAGAGTTTTACTTCATTTTTTCTAATCTGAATGTCTTTTATTTATTCTCTTGCTAAATTGCCCTGGCTAGAATTTCTAGTACAATAGAATAAACTTGGCAAGAGAAGCATCCTTGTCTTATTCCTGACCTTAAGAAGAAAGCTTCAGTCGTTCATCATTAAATATGATATTAGTCATGGGTTTTTCATAGGTGCCTTTGGCAATTTGAGGAAATTCTTTTCTTATCCTAATTTATTGAGGGTTTCTTTTTTTTTTTTAACATGAAAAAATGCTGGATCCTACCAAATGCTTTTTCTGCGTCTGTTGAGATGACCATGTGTTTTTTTCTCTTTTATTCTATTAATATAGTGTATCATATTAATTGATTTTCACATGTTGAACCAACCTTGCATTCCTGGAATAAATTCTGCTTGGTCATGTTGTATAATTCTTTTTTATATGTTGTTGTATTCAGTTTGGTTGTGTTCTGTTGAGGACATTTGTGTCTATATTCATAAGAGATATTGGTTATAGTTTTCTTGTAATGTCTTTGGTTTTGGTATCAGGGTAGTACTGACCTCATAGAATTAGTTGAGAAGTGTCCCCTTCTCTCTACATTTTGGAAGAGTTTGTGAAAGATTGGAATTAACTCTTCTTTAAATGGTTGGTAGAATTCACCAGTGAAGTCATCTGGTCCTGAGATTTTCTTTATGGGAAGTTTAAAAATTATTAACCTTTATTTTTTTAAAAGTATTTTCTGTCTCTTCCTCTGAAGTGGCTTGAAGCAGGGTTACCTCAGTAATAATAATGCTCATAAGAAACAACTAATGGTCCTCACTTGGTCCCAAAAATTGGTTTCCAATACTGTTCTCTTCAAGCCTTCTTGGCTTCATGAAGGGTGTCTGATTCTATGTTTGGAAGGGAGAACTTAAGATAAACCTGTGACATCTTGTTGCTGTCAAGCGATGACATATTTGGTATTCTGTGTGGTGGTGAAAGGCACAAAACCCAGCTTAAAGGCCCCCCAGTGGCCAAACTGTCACTATGTGAGCATCAAACATGAAATAGCAGCCAATCTATTAAGACAAATTGAGTCTCAAAAAGCTATGAGTATCTAATTGTATTTAAAAAGGAATAGAATGTGTTTTTCTTTACAAAATAATAAGTGTTACATATAGGTTGATAGTTTTTTGCCCATATTTAAAAAAATATGGTTGACATTTAATTGTATGTATGTTTTCAGAGTGGGTAGAAGTGTTTCCACTTCCAAAGGTTGTTCCATGTTTAAAGTCACTGTCATCAAGACACATAAAAGATTCCCATCCCATGACTAGGGCAGCCTCATTTATTGATTGTGAGTGAGCTGGTTATTCAGCTATCATCTCTCTGATTAAAACTTCTCTTCCCTGGTCTGAGTTAAGATTCTGAAACCAGACTTCTTTGCCTGCTGGTTCCCTTTTGTCCTCTGTCAATAAGGGGGCTGGAGGCAGACTGGGGGACTAGAGGAGAAGAACAGGATGGTTGCATCGTTCCTTTGAGTGTGGCACAGCAATGCATTTCATCAGGGCAAGGCAGTGGTTCCAGCAGCTGTAGTTGGTGTCAGTTTAAAGCTTTTCCCACTCCCAGTGAAAGCCTCATTGAGCCTTCACAGAGACACGAGCACCAGATCTCAGAGATCTGTGTCCTAGACCTGTGGGGCCCTCTTTTGAGACAGAAAGGAAGATCTGCGTAACCTCACTGTTAAAAATGTCACACATATATTCCAGCTGGTTAGAACAGATATGTGCTTAACCAATCCATATTAAGAAAGAAACTGCTACCTTACCCCATCACTACGATTGGGACATTCTGACTTGGGCCAGTGACTTTACTGAAGGAAACAAAAAACAACCAGAATAATATTTGTACAGGCTTTCATGATAACACTGAAAATAATGTTTGACAAGTAAATACAAAAAGGCTCATGGTACCTTAAAAATAAACCCTCTTGGTGCTCTGGCCACCAAAGGATTAAGTGTGAAAGTAGAACTTTTGACTCAGCCTCAATGAAATGAAAAGAAACCCTAAGTCACAAGTCCCACGATGATTTAATAAGAAGCCTTAAGAGACAGTAGCTTGATGGGAAAACTAGTTTGAGAACTTAAGATACTGCACGGGTCATCCAATTCCTCAGAAAATTAAGGGATAAGTGAATAGAGGATATTTACATTTTGTTTACCTTAAGTTCACAGAGCAGACAGGACAGGTGGAGAAAGACTTTCTTCTCATTTAAACGCACTCACGTGTCACCTCGAGTTAGGATGGTTTAAAGGAAGAATCCACTTCTTGTGATAGTCAGGGTTAGTTAGAAATCCTTCTGGGGCTGTTAAGTTACAAGTTCCCAAAAGGAAAACAGAAGAATGAGAACCAACAGGAAAGAAATAGAAAGCAAGTAATAAAATGGTAGACCAAGTGCTAACATATCTATAATTACCTTAAATTTAAATTGTTGAAATATGCCTATCGGAAGACAGAATGAGAGAGCAGATAAAAGAGCACAATGTGACTGAATACTGCTGACAAGAAACTCCCTTCAAAGTCAACGATTAGGTAAGCTGAGAGAAAAAGAATGGAAAAAAAGATACCATGCCAACATTAAGTTATTGTTTTTAAAGATTTATTCAGTCATTTGCGAGGGGGGGAGGGGCAGAGGGAGGGGGAAGAGAATTCTCAAGCAAACTTCCCACTGAGTGCAGAGCCTGACCTGGTGCTCACTCGATCCTACGACCCCGAGATCATGACCTGAGCTGAAATTAAGAGTAGGATGTTCAACTGACTGAGCCACCCAGGTGCCCCCAACATTAACTTTTTAAAAAGCATGAGTGGCTATATTAATATCTGATTAAGGCGAACTTCAGAACAAAGAAAATATCTACAGATAGACACAATGTAATGATAGAAACATCAATCCACCCAGAAGATTTAATGATCCGAAATGTATACACACCAAACGACAGAGCCTCAAAGCACAAGAAACAAAAAGTAATACAGAAAAAAGAAGTGCTCCCTTAATCTTCCGGGAAATTGACTCTCAAAACAAAGTATGCAAAGACATAAACAATTAGAAGGTGTTGTGTTATTCATTTAAGTGTAGAAGTTGTTGTAAGAAGAGGGATTTGTTAAATGAACTGCTAACCCGACTCATCCCTATAAAAATCACGTAGCCTTCTCTCTGAGTCAGAAAATTTCAGAACTTCTCTACTTTTCCTCCTTGTGGGCGGAAGGAGTAAAACTAACAGTGGGTCTGGCAGATTTCAATCCGAGCACAGTTTGAAGCCTGGATTCTGATATTTATAGAACATAGAAGGAACTTTAGTAAAACCTTAACTATTTTTTTTAAAGATTTTATTTATTTATTCGACAGAGATAGAGACAGCCAGCGAGAGAGGGAACACAAGCAGGGGGAGTGGGAGAGGAAGAAGCAGGCTCCTAGCGGAGGAGCCTGATGTGGGGCTCGATCCCATAACGCAGGGGCCATGCCCTGAGCCGAAGGCACACGCTTAACCGCTGTGCCACCCAGGCGCCCCTAAAACCTTAACTATAATAATCTCTGCATGGTGTAATAATATGATTTCAAAGTCTCTACTACTATATATATTTTAGAAATTGCTACATTCCACAGTTTTAGCTTAAAAAGTCAAAGTTAACTTTAGAATTTCTTTCTAAATTTGCAGACATAATCGTACCTCTTGGTTGTTTTTAGACTTGAATAGCAATCAGTGTGGGTGTAAAATTCTAGTCATAATGTTCTTTACACATCATCCCACTGCCTCTTAGCATTTGTTGCTTAGAGAAGAAATGTGAGTCCCGCTCATGTTAATTCTTTTGAAGGAATCAAGGTGGTTTTTCTTCCTGTTTGTTTAGCAGTAGGAATCTTTTTAAAATTAATTAATTAATTAATTTTCCAAGTTTTTATTTGAATTCCAGTTAGTTAACATAGACGGTAATATTAGTTTCAGGTGTAGAATTTTGTGATTTATCACTTACATACAACACCCAGTGCTCATCACAACAAGTGCCCTGCTTAATACCCTTCACCCATTTATCCCATCCCCACCCACTGCCCCTCAGGTAACCCTCAATTTGTTCCCTATAGCTAAGAGTCTGTTTTCTGGTTTGCCTCTCTCTCTCTCTCTCTCTTTTCCTTTGTGTTCATCTGTTTTGTTTCTTAAATTCCACACATGAGTGAAATCATGTGATATTTGTCTTTCTCTGAACGACTTATTTTGCTTAGCGTAATAAACTCTAGTTCCATCCACGTCACTGCAAATGGCAAGAGTTCATTCTTTTTTTATGGCTGAGTAATATTCCATCACATATATATATTACTTCTTTATCCATTCGTCAGTCGATCAGTCGATGTCCATTTGGGCTTTTTCCATAATTTGGCTATTATTGATTACACTGCTATAAACATTGGGGTGCATGTATCCCTTTGAATCAGTATTTTTGTATCCCTTGGGTAAATACCTAGTAGGGCAATTGCTGGATTGTAGGGTAATTGTATTTTTAACATATTGAGGAAACTCCATACTGCTTTCCAGAGTGGCTGCACCAGTTTGCAAGGAATACTTTTATTTAAACTAAAAATTTTTCACCTGCTGATAAATTATTGAACACTACATCTGAAACTAATGATGTACTATATATTGGGTAATTAAATTTAAATGAATTTTTTTTTAACCTGGAAACTTCCTTGTTCTCACTTCATGAATTTTTCCTTGACCCTGTTGGATTTTCAACCTTCAATTACAGATTTCTTTTCAGATCAAGAAAGTCTTTTTCTTTTTAAAATTGAGGTATAATTGACATACAACATTATGTTAGTTTCAGATGTGCAACACAGTAATTCAATATTTGTATCATTGCAAAATGATCACCACAGGAAGTCTGGTTAGCATCTGTCACCTGCATAGCTACAGAATTTTTTTGTGTGCGATGAGAACTTTTTCAGATCTCTTCTCTTAGCAACTTCTAAATATGCAATATGGTATTCTTCAGTTGCCATACTGTACTGAAAGTATCTTTTAAAATATATACTTTTATCTTCATTTACGACCCACTGTTCCATGTTATACTTCAAGAACATCTCTTATTTGTAGATTATTTATTGGATTTCTAGGACTTTCCTTCTTATATATTTCTGAGCTCTTCAAAATGTCGACATTCATTTTACATTTGGGAGTATTTATGAAGTGAATCTTTTCTGTTATTGATTTTTCACATCGTCAGATCTGCCTTGTATTGCTTCTGGTATGAAACTGCTGAATTTTTCCTTCTTTCATCACTATCCTGTCCTATATCATGCTGTTTCTAAGCCTATTCTTGTTTAATGATGGCCATGTCCTCTCAGATCATTTAGGGGGACTTCCTACACTTCCGTGAACTCCAAGGCCAGGTCTGTGACAGGAGGCTGAGGGCAAGGTGTGGGCCACCCGGTGAAGAGGGGGCAGGCCTCAGGTCAGAAAAAACCAAGTGAATCAGGGTGGGAATGAATAGAGACAGGATGTAGAAAAAACCTGTATGTTGGGTACAGTACTGAGCACTTTTTATAGGAACCCCTATTTCATCCTCACAATAACCGTAAAAGTCAGGCATTATTATCCCAACCTGTCCCTCCATATGCCTGGCACTCTTACTTACGCTGAACTGGATGGGAATGGAGAGCTGGCTTCAGGAGAGCAAGGTGGCCCACTAGTCCCCTGACAATAGTGACACCTTACTTTTGCTCACACAAAAGTATTATTCTCATTAAAATTTTGTGAGGTTGGCTGAAAAGGTAATTGTCATTATCCCCAGAGAACAGGAAACTGGAATTCAAAGAAGCCTGACACTCAAGGAAATTCAAATCAAAACCACACTGAGATACCCCCTTACACCAGTTAGAATGGCAAAAATAGACAAGGCAAGAAACAACAATTGTTGGAGAGGATGTGGAGAAAGGGGATCCCTCCTACATTGTTGGTGGGAATGCAAGTTGGTACAGCCACTCTGGAAAACAGTGTGGAGGTCCCTTAAAAAGTTAAAAATTGAGCTACCCTATGATCCAGCCATTGCACTACAGGGTATTTACCCCAAAGATACAGACGTAGTGAAGAGAAGGGCCATATGCACCCCAATGTTCATAGCAGCAATGTCCACAATAGCTAAATCGTGGAGGGAGCCGAGATGCCCTTCAACAGATGACTGGATTAAGAAGCTGTGGTCCATATATACAATGGAATATTACTCAGCTATCAGAAAGAACGAGTTCTCAACATTTGCTACAACATGGACGGCACTGGAGGAGATAATGCTAAGTGAAATAAGTCAAGCACAGAAAGACAACTATCATATGATTTCTCTCATCTATGGAACATAAGAACTAGAATGATCAGTAGGGGAAGAAAGGGATAAAGAAAGGGGGGGTAATCAGAAGGGGGAATGAAACATGAGAGACTATGGACTATGAGAAACAAACTGAGGACTTCAGAGGGGAGGAGGGTGGGGGAATGGGATAAGCTGGGTATTTAAAACAAAACAAAACAAAACAAAACAAAACAAAAAAAAAAAACAAAAAAAAAACAAAGAAGCCTGACACTCGAACACTGTCTCTGGATTCCTGTGTTGTCCTTGATGTCTGCAGCCAAGACAACCAGTGACGAAAACAGAGCATTAGCCTCAGTACCTCCCAGAAATGACTTCATATCCTGTTATGCAACTTTTTGGAGCCTCTAGGTTAGAGTGTCCCAGGCACACCAGCGGCAGTTGGGGTTGGTGCACATGAAGGATGAGGAATGCCAGGCTTCGGGGGTTGCTCTGGATGCTCTTTATCTCAGGTAAAGTGGGGGAAGAGGCGTGATCAGAAGAGGCCTCTGCCCAGAACCTTGGGGATCCCACCATGAGAAAATCTTCCCTTCTCTTCAGAAGGTCCAGGGGGTGTGGCCACCCAGCAGAGAGCCAATCACTAGACTTGTCGGACTGGGTTTCTCTACCCAAACTTAACAGAGTCAGGAGACTATATAGGGCCTGAGAACAGAAATAAAAGGGGTGAATTAGGGAAACAGGATATCTGTGCGTTTTGATGTTGGCAAAGATAGGCACAACTCTGGGTGGGAAAATGCTAGAGTAAATCTAAACTTGACATGATCTGAAATCATTTTGTTTGAGTTTGAAGTTTTGTTTTCTTATATTCCATCATGGTGCTTTTGACGTGACTGTCTATTAACCCCCAAAGACACAATTCATTCAAAGTATTTCCCAGGGGCCTACTGTGGGCCAGGAAATCTGCTATTGCTGAGGAATAGCAGGACAGAAGTGAACAGAGGGGCTTGGTGCCCACATTCCTTTGGGCTGTGACTGCAGACCGCCATTGTCTGCTGGCGTTGGAGGGTGTTGTTGCCCTGGCTTGGCAGGTCTGCCCCCATGGCCACACCCTCACTTCTCTTGTTGTACAGCTCACACTTGGACTAAAGATGGAAGCATTTGGGGCTTTGGTTGTTCCTCCTCCTAATCCTTAGGAATAAATTGGGAAAATAACCAGAGAGGGGGAAAATGTCAATAGCAAGTGAAAAGAAGGGTTTAACTTGGAAAGACACAAAGATTACAGAGAGAGGGGACTTTCCAGGAACGCAACTACTTTGAGCAAGATCACAGACACTCACCTTTCAGAGCCAGCGCACACATAGCACTTTGAGTCTGTTTGGAGCTGGTGTGATAACCCAGATGGGCAGATAGGAGCTTGGTTCTCATTCGCTTGTGTCATATTCACGTTTTTCCAAAGCAGAACTGGGAGAAGATGGAGGGTTGATGCTTGTGTACTTGTGTGAGAGAAAGCCAGTGGTCTACATTTCATTGTGTCCTGTGGGGGCGGGTTTGGTGTAACCTAAAAACTCCCTGTAGCTCCTGTATCCTAAGGAGCAGAATCATTGGGCACCTATTCAGGCATGGGCTGGGACTGCCCTCATCTCAACCAGACAACTGCCTTAGGCAACATAGCTCTGGAGTTTAGAGCTGAGTCTGGGGTCAGACCATCCAGGCTTGAATCCTGATTCTACCACTTTCTATTGTGGAACTTTGGGCAAATCCCTTAATAACTTCTGGGTTATTAAATAACCTTTCTGTGCCTCAATTTCCTTATCTCTGAAATAGGAATAATGGCAGTATCAACCTTAAAAGTTATGGAGCTTAAATTATAAAGTTAGGAAGATTACATGAGCTAGGACTTTAAAACACTTAGCAATAAAAGGTATTCGGAATTCCTTTCTTGCAGTGGTACAAGAAATGGTGCACAGATAGCACTTCGGTGCTGAGTTCTTGCTGTCTCTTTTCACAAGAGATAGGTAAGGTTGTGCACAATCTCAGAATCCTGTAACTCCCACTCTCTTCGTCTACTTGGGTTGCTATCACAAAATAGCACAGACGGGTGGCTTATAAGCAACAGGTACTTATTTCTCACAATTCTGGAGGCTGGAAGTTCATATCATGCTGCAAATTTGGTTGGGTTTTGGTGAAGGCCCTCTTCCAGGTTGTGGACCACAGACTTCTCACTATGTCCTCCCAGGGTGGAGAGGGTGAGGGAGCTCTCTAGATCCCCTTTTATAAGGGCACTAATCCCTTTCGTGTGATCAGTCATGACCTAATCATCTCCCAAAGTCCTCACCTCCTAAAACCATCACCTTAGGGGTTTGGATTTCAACATATGAATTTGGGGGGGGGACACATACATTCAGACCACAGCATCTACCTTGCCCAGGGAGCTGGCAAATAATTTATCTATAACCTTTACATTAATGATACAGAGGGTGGACAGAGGAGGTGTGTATCTTCCTCAGAGCCCAGCACAGTGCCTGGCACACAGTAGGCTCTCAGCCATTGATTGATGAATGAATGAATGAATGAATGAGTGAGTGAGCCAAACTTGGCTTAAGACAGCCCTCAGTCTTGGCTCGCCTGTCTCTTGGAGGGGAATTCCTGACCAGAATTCAGAGGGCTTTCTAAGAAGCTTGTTATCTAGGTTTCCTTAGAAACTGCGGTCTGGTCCCAGAAGAATTGGCCTATTTTCATTTTCAAAATCCTCAGGAGTCCACAGGTGGGCTGTGATGACAGCCCAGGGACTCCATTAAAGGGGTAGCTGTTGGCATTTTTCAATGGGCATTCTCAGTGCTACTGTCCAAGGATTAAAATGTGTGTATGTGTGCACTAGTATTATTAATAGCAGTAGTAGTTGTAGGTAGTGGTAGCCTGACCCACAGTTTGCCCCAACATTACTGTCCCACCCATTATTTGGTGTTCCATGGAAGAAAGTAACCCAGGCTTGAGTGGATAAACTGTAGACCCTGTGGATAAGTTATAGAGCCCTGTTGTGTCCAGCCAAAAACACAGATCTAGATCTTACTTCCGCTCAACTTGATCCTCCCATTGGCAAAGCTCCCTTGGACCAGACCAGAATTGATTTCTTTTCCCTACTTAGATGAAGTTTCCCTAGCTGTTTGGAGGAATCACTGTCTGCTACTATCATGTCTTCAGATCCACTCATCACTCTGTACGTCCTCTATAATCTTCCCTTCTATCATACCCCTGTCACTCATGGTCTTGGTGTATGTCCCATGTTCTGCTTCCAATCAGGCAATTTTTTTCCTCTCAAAAACAATCATTTATGAAAGTTTGCACAAAGCATATGCAGTCTAGCTCTTGGAGTAAAAGAAAAATTATTCACAGTAAAAATATCTGGGCTTTAGTGCTGGCTTGCAGGGAAAGTTGCCTGTTCTCTGGAGGCCTTGAGGATCTCATCTGAAAAATTAGTGGTTGAACAAGAAGAGGCAGTTTCTCTCTTTTTTCCCAAAGAGAAGAAAACTATTCTTCACAGAGTCTAACTCTGATTCCTGCTTACAGAACTCCAAGCTGCAACTAAACCACGTGAAGAAAAGTATGTCTTAGCAGCGGGGGAGACCCTGAATGTACAATGTCCCTTCACCATCTGGAAGTACGCCAATAGCCGGAAAGCTTGGCAGAAGCTGATGGATAGAGGGGAGCCCCTGACACTTATTTTCACACAGAGTGTTTCAGGGAATCCCAGTCAAGTCTGGATGGGCAGGTACTTCCTAGAAGACATCCCCACTGAGGCCATACTGAAAGTCCAAATGACCAATCTTCAAGTGGAGGATTCAGGACTGTATCGGTGTGTGATCTATCAGCCTCCCAAGGACCCTGACATCCTGTCCCCCCTTGTCCGCCTGGTGGTGATTAAGGGTGAGTGACCTGGAGAGGGGTAAGAGGATGGGGAAAGCCAAGCCAGGTGGGGTGGTGGTGGTAGCACCAGCAGGGCTGTGGCTCAGGATTCCTAGCAGCCTGGCCTCTCCCAGAAGCTCCTTGTCTCTCATTTGAGGTCCTTGAGAGACATTTGGTCCAAAAGTAAGAAGGGGCCTCTATGCATGGGATTCCTCTTAGGGTAGCAGAGCTTAATTTGGGGTGCTATGGTAGGAAGTGGGGTACAGTGAAAGATGAGTGGTAGACTTGGATAATTCAGTCTCATTCTTTAGGTCTCCATATGGAAGTCATTTCATTGGGAAGCCTCTGTGATCCACTATTTCCTTCCCCTGGGTACATTTGATGGCCTTCCTGTGTGCTTCCAAAGCAGTGCTTCTCAGACTTTAGTGGGGGCACAAACCACCTGGGGATTTCATTTCAAAAGCAGCCTCTGTTACAATAGGCCTAGGGTGGGACCTAGATTCAGCATTTCTGATCTACTTGCAGGTGATACTGCTGCTGAGGCTGACCCATGGCTCCTGTTTTGGGTAGCAAAGCTCCAGAGCTCACTTTGTGTCCCCTCTCACAGTTGATGCTGTCTCACTGGGGAGTAGTGACCAGCTTACTTATCTGCCTCCCATGCTCATCTGTGAGTACCTTGAGAAAAGGGCCTGTGCCTTTCTCATCTCTGTATCCCTAACAACTAATGTAGTGTCTGGTACATAGTAGGACCTCAGTAGACGTTAATTGGAGACATTAAGGAAGGAGAGGAAAAGGAGGAAGTTTCAAGTTTCTAGCATCTGGGGAATCCTAAGCCTAAGGAAGAGAAGGCTCATATGTAATATATTAGTAAAAGATAATTTGAAAAGCAATATGCTAAGGTTCAGGTGAGGGCAAGGCAGAGAATGGTACAAGGTAGAGTAATCAGGGAATTGTTCTTGAAGAAGGTGATTGGTGAAGAATAGCAGGCGAGGGCATTTCCAGTGACAGGAATCACCTGAAAATTCCATTTCCCCCCTCTCCCTCCTTACCCACTTTCCTCCCTCCTTCTCTCTCTCACTCTTTCTTCCCTTCTCTGCTTTCCTTCCTTCTTTCCTTTTTCCTGCCTCTGACCCAGGCTGGTCTCACACTAATTCTTTAATCTTAGCAAAAGAAAAACTTGTTTCATGAGTGACCATGTTCATTTCCCTCCTCAGTTTCATTTACCCTGCCACCTATCCATCCATCTTTCCTTCCTTCCATCCTGCCATCCTTCCATCCTGCCTCCCTGCCTTCCTTCTATTCATCCTCCTATCCACTTGTCCACCCACCCACTCACCAAAAATTCACTCATCAACTTATCCATCCATTTATCCAATGTGCTTTCTTGCAGATCCTTTAGGCAGCACAGTCTCAGACAAGAATCCCACCGAGAACTTGGCTCAGATTTCCACCCTTCCTCCTACCACCACCAAGGCCCAGAGTACAGTCCTCAACAGCCCCAGGACTGTGACCCAACTCCTACCCAAATCAACTGCTGACATCTCCTCTCCTGGCTTTGGAGTCAACGTCACAAATGAGACGGATTTCACCAGCTATGGTTTCAGGTCTCTGGGCCTCCTGGTTTGATTCTGAGTCCATATGCTTGAGAAGATGTGGGGAGTCATGGATGGGGGAGTGGGGAGGGCAAGAGCAGACTTGAATCAACTAAGTCTGGTGAAACTTCCCTGGGGAAGAAGGGAGTGGTGCTAGAGTGGGAGGGGGCTGTTGGTGAGGCTGCCCCTCTCCCTGGTTCACTCTGTTTCCTTGCATACTAGAGGAGTAAGAAGAGGGAAAGGGTGTCTTTGCCGAATTCCAGTGGGTCTCAGCCAACCTCACCAGCCTTACAGTGTAGTGGAGTGAGGGTCCCTTGATTCTAATGCCAGTCAGATTGGCTGGCTGTGTGACTTTGGGTGAGTCACGAGTGCTCTGTGGCTTGTTTCCTTGTATATAGGGAGGCAGGCAGATGCAGAGCTGGAAGTGATAGTCTAGTCCAACGGCTCTCGTTTCAGTGGCTGCTGTGTGTTAGGATTACCTGGAGCATTTGCTTTTGCTTTGGCTTGTGCTTAATACTGATGCAGGTGCCCTCCTATAGACCAATAGATCAGGATTTCTGGAGATGGGGCTGTTCTCAGCACTTTTTATGAGATATTGAGGAGATTTCTTAATGTGCAGGCAAAGCTAAGAACCCCCCTTTACAGTTTATTATTAAATGTTGACTTATCTTTGAATGTGTTTATCATTAAATATTGAATTAACATAGAAATATTCATCCATATTCCCACTACTCTAACATGTCTGATCTCCACATTCTCTTTCTAGTCTTTATTCATGTCCATACATATTTAATACGGCAGTAATTCTAATGATAAACATTGCCACTATTCTTTGATGTTGCTACCTAGACTTCATGATTATAATTTCAACAGATGCATCCTTTTCTATCAATGAAAAAGCCGTGACTTACATCTTGACTTGCCTGTCTTTAGACACTGAGATTGTTTAAATTTTTTATAGTATTGATAACTTTGAGATGAACATTTTCGTAGACATCTTTTTTTCTTTTAAATTATTTACTTGAAAGAAATTCCCTTAAGAGAATGCGAATGTTTATATTGCTCCATATACATATTGCCAAATGGACTTCAAAGGTTGGAAACAATGTGTGTTCTCATCCATAATGTATACGTGAAACAGTTGTCAGTGCAGGGATCCTTTGCCTACAAGGATTTAGTATTTGGAAAATACTTCTGCTAAATTGGACATGAACTATCACGTGCCTTCATTTCTTTCTTGTTGCGGTTTAGAAGTTCCAGGAGTTATACGCAACTAATGAATCATCGAACTTTACATCAAAAACCAGGGATGTACTGTATGGTGACTAACACAATATAATAAAAAAAATATTAAAAAAAACCCAACCAAACAAACAAACAAAAAAAAAAACAAACAAAAACCAGGGATGTACTGTATGGTGACTAACACAATAAAAAAATATTAAAAGAAAAAAAAAGAAGTTCCAGGAGAGACAGGGGCTATCCACGCAGCGCTCCCCCCACCCCCCCAACAGTTGTTTCATTGGCAGCAGTGCCTGGTACATAGTAGGTGCTTATTAAATCTGTGTGAAGTAAATAAATGATCTACTGAGAATCAACATTTTTCTTTTTAAGTTACTTTGATTTTCCAGCATGAAAAGTCGAGAGTACCTACTTTGGCCCACATTGCTGTGGACGTTGCACCTCTCCTATTAACTTTATTTATTAATTAATATGAACTATTTTATTAGTCAGAATCCAGCCAGGGAAGCAGAAACCAGTGAGCTGTTTGAAAAAGAAATGTTTTGTACAGGGAGCTATTTGCCTAGGTCATGGAAGAAGTGAGCTTCCAATCTGGGCATGGATGAGGCTGGGGGCACCTCAGAGGAAGCCATCATCTCCTTGTCTTCAGGAGGGTTCCCAAGAAGCGGGCAGTGAGCAAAGTCTTCTGTAAATGTAGGAAGTGATCCCAGGTAAATCCATCCTGGAAGGGAGACCAGGAGAGAAGGAAGCTTAGCAAGGGTGTCATCACCAAGCTGAGTCCCACAGAGGGAAACTTTAGGGCTCAGTCCTGCAGGGGTTTTCTGCGACTTGTCTGTGTCAGAGGCTGGGGGAACTAGAGTATTTATACTCTCAAATTTCCAGTCCTCTGTTAGGGGTGGCTCAGGGGCACATGAATTCCCAGGCACTGGGGTGGGGGCTGTGGTCTGGTGGCCTGTGTACAGCCTCAGAAAGGGGTGTGTGCTTGCCCTCAAAAGTGGACACACTCCAGGAGCTCTGCTCATGAGAATGTGAAAGGGCTGGGAGGACAGGGGAAACTTGAAGGTCAAGTTAGCCCAGAGGAGCTGGGACCTTGGAACCATAGGCCGAACTGGTGCTGCGGAGGGCACTACTGTAAATGACAGTGGTCAGGAGCTGTCAGGGACTTAANCAGCCACTAGGACATGTAGTTTCAGGTGATGGAGGAGATGGAAGACAGGGAGGACGGGGCCCGGGGTGGGGGTGGGGGGGACTTCAGCATAAAGGACCTCTGCCGCTTCTATCGCCATTCTGTCATCTCTTCCTCAGAGATCTCGCCCATTTGCTTTTAAGTTTTGTATGGTCAGATGTGTTGATTTTAAAATTATTGCTTTGCTGTATTCCTTAATGTGCTTGATTCTATTTCCTGGTGATGTCCCTAGTTTTTTTGTCCCCCCATTTATTTAAATCTTTAGCCCATCTTGGGGAAGTGCATTTCTCTAAATGGTATAAATTGTACAAAAGATGACTTTTTCTTCGTATTATGATCCAGATATCACAAGATTATTTATGAAACAATGTTTGCCTATCTCCTGGGCTGCCGATTTCCTGAGGCTAAATTCAGACGTAACATTAGGTCAATATCTGGGCTTCTCTTTGTTTCACTGCCACCTATTACTCTTTTCACCCTGTGTCTTATCATGTGGATTAGCTGTGCTGTAATCTGTTTCCATATCACTGAGGCTAGACAGGCCATGCTTCCTCACTCATGCATATCTCTTTCTCATGGTATCCACTGATGCTTTTTCAGGACTTTTAGAATCATTACGCTAAAATCTGTAAAAATTCATGATGGGATTTGGGCAAGGATTGGATTCTTCTGGTTATAGGTGGGGAAACAGAGGCCAGAACAGTGAGGTGGCCCTCCCAGGAAGTAGGCCATACTGCTGGGACTAGAAACCAGGCCTCCTTGCTGGGTCTTCTCTCGCTGCTGCATCCCAGTGAGGAAGAGGAGCCCAGGCAGCCTGCCCTTTCTCCCAGGTGCCTCTTCTGCATATGGGTTCTATGCTCTTTACTAAATATATTTCCAGTCAGTAGTTTTAGGCAATGGGACACAGTAAAGGCCCAGGGCCAGTCAGTATGGGGACAGGTGCTAGAAGGGCTTAAGCAAATAAGAGAAGGGGCATGAAGGGCTTCTGTAAACACTCAGGTGTGAGGCGTGCCAGTGCTAACAGCAGCTCACATCTCTTCTTTCCCCCAGGGTTCCCGTGGTCAACATCGTCATTCTTGTGCTGTGTGGACTCCTGAGCAAGAGCCTGGTCTTCACTGTCCTGCTTGCTGTCACGCAGAGGTCATTGGACCCTAGGGCAGTGAAGCCATGAGAATGACCTCTGACCTCCAGCCACATCCCTCTGGCAGTTGTTCCCGAGGAGCGATGTGAGGGGGAAGGGAAGGTGGGGCAATGACATGAGTTGAATCTGTAACACAGATTATTTTTAAGGCTCATGTCCCACCTTCTCAGCCCTGCCAGCTCCCCTTGTTACACCAATAATCTTGGGTGTGTGTTTTGCCCCCTCAGAAGAGAAGATACAGCTGCCAACATGCCCATTCTACCAGTGGCTTGGGATTTGCCTTAAATAAAGAGGAGAGTCCAATGCTCTTCACTGTTGCTGTCTTGTGGTGATTTGTGAGGTACAGAGGGCACCACCACTAATTCTGCCTTTGTTCTTGCCCTGAGCCATAATAAAAGTTTTGGCCTGACCTGGACAGACCTCTTACTACAGAAGCATCCTGTTCTCCCTGCCCCTGGGCCTTCCTCTCCTCTACAATCAGATGCTTGGGTTTCTCTCTTCATCTGTGGCCCTCTCCTACATTCCCAGAGGAGGGGTTTGAAAACCATGGGTTGAGGAGAAGACAAGACACCGTGGTGAGAATACCATATTTGGGAAAGAGAAACCAAGTTAACCAAAAGGTTGTATCCTGGGGAAATACTGGATGAGATGGGATCCAAAGCACAGGATGGATAGAGAGTCTCATTTGTCAATCATGTGAATTATCAGGGGTACATTTGACCCCTGAACCCTCAGAATATACCCATGAAGGCCAAGAAGTATGCGACTAGAAACATACCTCAACATAAGAAAGACCTTATATAAAAACCCCGGAACTAACATTATACTTAAAAGGGGGAAACTGAGAGCTTTTCCCCTAAGGTCAGGAACAAGACAAGGATGTCCAGGCCCCCCACTTTTATTCAACTTAGTACTGGAAGTCCCAGCTGCAGAAATCAGACAACAAAAAGAAATAAAAGGCATCCAAGTTGGTAAGGAAGAAGTAAAACTTCCACTATGTGTAGATGACATGATACTCTATATAGAAAACCCTACAGACTCCACCAAAAAACTGCTAGTACTGATAAATGAATTCAGTAAGGTCACAGGATACAAAATCAATGTACAGAAATCCATTGCACTCCTATACACTAATAAAGAAGCAGTAGAAAGAGAAATTAAGAAAATAGTCCCATTTGCAATTACACCAAAAATAATAAGATACCTAGGAGTAAACTTAAACAAAAGGGTGAAAAACCTGTACTCTAAAAACTATAAAACACTGATGAAAGAAATTGCAGATGACACAAAGAAATGGAATTCATTCCAAGTTCATGGATTGGGAGAACAAATATATTTTTTTATAATAACATTTTTTATTATATTATGTTAGTCACCATACAGTACATCCCTAGTTTTTGATGTAAAGTTCCATGATTCATTACTTGTGTATAACACCCAGTGCACCATGCAATATGTGTCCTCCTTAATACCCATCACAAATATTGTTAAAATTTCTATACCACCCAAAACAATCTTCAGATTTCAAGGAATCCCTATCAAAATACCAACAGCATTTTTCACAGAACTAGAACAAACAATCCTAAAATTTGTATGGAACCACAAAAGACCCTGAATAGCCAAAGCAATCTTGAAAGAGAAAAACAAAACTGGACACATCACAATCTTGGACTCTAAGTTATATTGCAAAGCTGTAGTAATCAAAACAGTATGGTATTGGCACAAAAATAGACACATGGATCAATGGAACAAAACAGAAAGTCCAGAAATAAACCTACAGTTATATGGTCAATTAATCTTTGACAAAGGAGGCAAGAATATGCAATGGGAAAAATACAGTCCCTTTAACAAATAGTGTTGGGAAAACTGGACAGTAACATACAAAAGAATGAAACTGGACCACTTTTGTACACCATATACAAAAATAAATTCAAAATTGATTAAGGACCTAATGTGAGACCTGAAACCATAAAAATTCTAGAAGAGAGCAAAGGCAGTTATCTCCCTGACATTGTTCATATCAACATCTTTCTTTTTTTTTAATGTTTTTTTATTATATTATGTTAGTCACCATACAGTACAACCCTGGTTTTTGATGTAAAGTTCCATGATTCATTAGTTGCGTATAACACCCAGTGCACCATGCAATACGTGCCCTCCTCACTACCCATCACCCCTCTGGAGTCCTCAGTTTGTTTCTCATAGTCCATAGTCTCTCATGTTTCATTCCCCCTTCTGATTACCCCCCCTTTCTTTATCCCTTTCTTCCCCTACTGATCATTCTAGTTCTTATGTTCCATAGATGAGAGAAACCATATGATAATTGTCTTTCTCTGCTTGACTTATTTCACTTAGCATTATCTCCTCCAGTGCAGTCCATGTTGCAGCAAATGTTGAGAATTCGTTCTTTCTGATAGCTGAGTAATATTCCATTGTATATATGGACCACAACTTCTTAATCCAGTCATCTGTTGAAGGGCATCTCGGTTCCTTCCACAATTTAGCTATCATGGACAATGCTGCTATGAACATTGGGGTGCATATGGCCCTTCTCTTCACTACGTCTGTATCTTTGGGGTAAACACCCAGTAGTGCAATGGCTGGATCATAGGGTAGCTCAATTTTTAACTTTTTAAGGGACCTCCACACTGTTTTCCAGAGTGGCTGTACCAACTTGCATTCCCACCAACAATGTAGGAGGGATCCCCTTTCTCCACATCTTCTCCAGCAATTGTTGTTTCTTGCCTTGTCAATTTTTGCCATTCTAACTGGCTGTAAGGTGGTATCTTAGTGTGGTTTTGATTTGAATTTCCCTGATGGCTAATGATTTTGAACATTTTTTCATGTGTCTGTTAGCCATTTGTATGTCT
>NW_024425452.1:1060913-1082250 GCF_017311325.1 Ursus maritimus | reverse complement strand
GAAAGAATTAACATAGTTAAAATGTCCATGCTACCCAGAGCAATCTACACTTTCAATGCTATCCCAATCAAAATACCGATGACATTTTTCAAGGAACTGGAACAAATAGTCCTTAAATTTGTATGGAACCAGAAAAGGCCCCAAATCACCAAGGAATTCTTGAACAGGAAAAACAAAGCTGGAGGCATCACAATGCTGGATTTTGAGCTGTACTACAAAGCTGTGATCACAAAGACAGCATGGTACTGGCACAAAAGCAGACACATAGACCAATGGAACAGAATAGAGAACCCAGAAATGGACCCTCGGCTCTTTGGGAAATTAATCTTTGATAAAGCAAGAAAAACATCCGGTGGAAAAAAGACAGTCTCTTCAATAAATGGCGCTGGGAAAATTGGTCAGCTACATGCAAAAGAATGAAACTTGACCACTCTCTTACACCATACACAAAGATAAACTCCAAATGGATGAAAGACCTTGATGTGAGACAGGAATCTATCAAAATCCTAGAGGAGAACATAGGCAGCAACCTCTACGACATCGGCCAAAGCAACCTTTTTCATGACACATCTCCAAAGGCAAGAGAAACAAAAGATAAAATGAACTTGTGGGACTTTATCAAAAGAAAAAGCTTCTGCACAGCCAAGGAAACAGTCAAAAAAACTAAGAGGCAGCCCACGGAATGGGAGAATATATTTGCAAATGATACTACAGATACCAACATCTTTCTAGATATATCTCCTGAGGCAAGAGAAGTAAATGCAAAAATACACTATTCAGGCAACTTCAAAATAAAAATCTGCATAGCAAAGGAAACAACCAAAAAAACTAAAAGGCAATCTACTGTATGTCATATTTGCAAATGGCATATCTGATAAAGGATTAGCATCCAAAATATATAAAGAACTTATTCAACTCAATACCAAAAACCCACAAATAATCTGATTAAAAATGCACAGAGGATGTGAACAGATATTTCTCTAAAAGGACTTGCAGATGGCCAACAGACATGAAAAGATGCTCAACGTCACTCATCATCAGGGAAATACAAATCAAAACTACAATGAGATACCACCTCACACCTGTCAGAATGACTAAAATTAAAAACTGAAGAAGTAGCAGGTGTTGGTGAGGATGTGGAGGAAAAGGAGCTCTCCGCACGGTTGGCGGGAATGCAAACTGGTATAGCCACTGGTATGGAGGTTCCTCAAAAAATTAAAAATAGAACTACCCTAAGATCCAAGAATCACACTACTGAATATTTACCCGAAGAATACAAAAACACTAATTTGAAGGGATACATGCACCCTTATGTTTATTATAGCATTATTTACAATAGCCAAACTATGGAAGCAGCCCATGTGTCCATTGATAGATGAATGGATAAAGAAGATGCGTCGTGTGTGTGTGTGTATATATATATATATTCAAATATTGCTCAACCATAAAATAGAATGAAATCTTTCATTTGCAAGAACATGGATGGAACTAGAGCGTATTATGCTAAGTGAAAGAAGTCAGTCAGAGAAAGACAAATACCATATGATTTCACTCATATGTGGAATTTAAGAAATAAATGAGCTACAAACCAAGGGACAAACTCTTAACTGTGGAGAACAGACTGATGGTTACCAGAGGGGAGGTGGGTGGGAGGATGGGAGAAATAGGTGATTGGGATTAAGTGCCTCTCGCGATGAGCACAGAGTAATATATGCAACTGTTGAATCACTGTATTGTACACCTGTAACTAATATAATGCTGTATGTTATCCACACTGGAATTAAAATAAAATGAAAATAAAATAAAATGTTAAGTGAAAAAAAAAAAGGAAATATGTGTGTAGAATGAGACCACACGGGTAATAAGTCACAACTTACTAGCAGGAACAAAAACTAGAGTTCCTTTGCTGAAGACTAAGGGCTTCAAAGCCATTTAGAATGGAATAAGGAGGAGTTCTGTCAATGTCTAAATGCCTCTTCTCCTTGTATCACACAAGAAACAGGGAGGGTGGCCCATAAATGGGACCCCCCCTCCCTTTAGAGCAGTAGAGGTAGAAAATACCAACTTAAATCTATTGGAGTTTGCAAAATGGGGTGGGTCTGAACACCTATTCATGGGTGAGCAAGGGAGCTACAGGACAATTATAGGGCAGACAGAAGGAAGGCAGAGTGAGAACTAAGCATGTACATCTTAACTGGTGAGGGGTGCCTGGGTGGCTCAGTCAGTTAAGCGGCCAGCTCTGGGTTTGGGCTGGGGTCATGATCTCAGGGTTGTGAGATCAAGCCCCATGTGGGGCTCCACACTCAGGGTGGTGTCTGCTTGAAATTCTCTCTCTCCTTCTGCCCCTCCCTTGCTCTCTCTTTCTAAAATAAATAAATAAATCTTAAAAAAAAAAAGACATCTAATGGGTGAAACCAAGAGGCAATGCACAGTAGAGGCCACAGCTGAGGTCACAGCAGAAGACAAAGGGTCTGATCACCCATTAGAATTCTGCACCTAATTCCTGTGTGTGTGTATGTTTTGAGAAGGGGTGGTTTTCCCACACCAACGAACAGTTCTTGGACACCACCTGGTTGTCCTGTAATTCAACTCAATTCTGATACTATCTACCCAAAGATAGCATCAGATTCCACAGATTGAGGGCTCTGTTCATAAGACTCCCCCTCCCTGTCTTTAGACACCATTGGGGAGCACTTGTGCTTCTGACCCCCCTACTATAGGAGCCCATGATCCCCACCTTGGGTTCCATTAATTTGTTAGAGCAACTTGCAGAACTCTGAAATATTTTACTTACTAGATTATTGGCATTTTATAAAAGAATATTAAAGGATATGAATCAACAGCCAGATGAATAAACAAATAAGGTGAGGTCCTGAACAAAAGAGTTTCTGTCCCCATGGAATTTGGAACCCAGCACAGTGGCACATGGAAACATTCTGGTTTCCCATCCTGGAAACACTCTGAACTCCCTCCTTTTATGTTTTTGTTTTTTGTTTTTTTAATGGAAGCTTCATTACATAGGCATGATTGATGAACTCATTGGCCATTGATGCCTGATTCAACCTCCAGCCCCTCCTTCTTCCCCAGAAATCAGGGGTTGGGGTTGAAAGTTCCAGCCCTCTTTTCAAGGTTGGTTCCCTAGGCAACAGCCCCCATCCTTTTGGGATTTCCAAAAGTCATCTCATTTACATAAACTCAGGTGCGGTAGAGAGGGACTTGTTATGAACAAGACACTCATGTCACGTTTATGGCTCTGAAGTGTTTTCAGGAACTGAGGACCAGAGACCAAACATGACAAATGAAGCTCCCACTGCTCTTACGGCTTAAGAAATTTCGTGGATTTTGGGAGCTGTGATCCAGGAACTATATAGATGAAGTCCAAATGTATGTGAGAAATATATTTTAATTATCTAAATGACTGAACACATATTTAATATATTCACAATATCACACAATCCAGTGATGTTGCCATTGGTGCCACTGCCCTTGGACACTTGAAGCCACAACATCCTCGGCACCACGCTATTCCTGGACTCTCAATGCTTACATTTCTTCTGTGTCAGTCATCTCCAATGGCCCTACACCTTGTGTCACACCTTTAGGGCCCAGAATCCTAGACAGAATCTTGTATTTGGCCAAGCTTAGATAGAGTCACATGCGGCACTTAGATACAGGAGAAATGTCTGCCTCTATACTCAGTAGTAGAGGAAGGAGAGCTCTGTACCCTAGTGAGACTGTGCATTGGGGCATGTCCCCCAGGTAGAGAAGGTATTGGGTGCTGGGGAGCCAAAAGATGACAAGTGTATCCGATCTGTGGTAGTTACCCCTAGTACCGTCATGTTTGTGATCTCCATGCCTCTGTCTAGGCTGGACGCTCAGGGAAGTGCATACCTTTCATCTAGGATGAGTACCTGAGGAACCCCTCAGTGCTCATCTGACCTCAAACAGAGCTTTTACAGGCATTCCCTCTTTGGACCACTTGCCTCAGAATCCCTGGGCTGTTAGTTAAAATGCAGATTGCTGAGCTTTCCCAGACCTACCAAATCAGAATCTCTGGGTGTGCAGCTCAGGCATGTGTATGCTTGCCAACTTCCTGAGTGGTTTAGCCACATGCCCATACTTGAGAACCACAGTATGGAGTAAGATTAAGGAAGGCAGGTCATCAGCAAGGTTTGAGCTCTGTCTTGAAGAACAAGACAAATTTGGATGTACAGTGTCATTCCAGACAGAGGCAATAGCAGGGGGGTGCAGGATGTAGTGGTCAGTGGCCAGGGATGAGAAAGTCCTGGCGACCTGAGGCAGTGAATGGAGCAGAAGTGGGACATCAGATAGGTGGGTCCAAACTTGCTATGGTAGAGAATGGGGATCTCTCGAGTGTTGACCAATGGGGCTGTGATGTAATGGAAGCAGGAAGGAAGATGTCACAAGGGCAGTGATCACTCTTTTCTCTTCTGCATTTTCCTGAGCTGCTCCTTCTTCACACTTCCCTTATTAATTGCAAAGTAATAGTCAAGCCTCTCAGGGAACATGGAAAATACCCCTGCAGGGGCAACATCCTCCAGCAACCGGAAAAGCCCTGGGATGCCCAGCCCCCAGTGGATCCTGGGACGGACGGGGATAGGATGGAGGAGACAGGGCTCTGGGGGCCATGGCTGCTGCTGCTGCTGCCGCTCTGAGCACCGGGTAAGGAGATGCAGGGTGAAGGATGTGGGTACCTGTGAAGAGGGGTTTCTCTCACTTCCTTAGAAGGGACTGGATGGGATCCAGGTGTGTGCTAGACACAGGGAAGAGAAATGAAGGTAATGGATGTGCCTGTCCCAGCTGGAACTGGGTGATGAAACAGAGTCTGAAGCTTTCTCTAGAGCACTGTGTGAAATCAAGAAATTACGTGAAGTCATCCAAACAATCCCTTCGCTATGCTGATTTCCTGGGAGATGTAAAGTGTAAAACAAAGTCTCTCCTTAAAAGAATCAGGCATTGAGGTCGAGGAGGATTAGTAGAAGGGGAAGGTAAATAACAAAAAGGCAAAGTCACAGCATGAAGACAAAAATACAGTGGAAGTCCCTCTAGGAAGGCACAGAGAGGCTGTGTGGAAAAGAGGTGAAGTGGGCTGGAATCAGACAGAACAGGGTTCAAATCCTGTCTCTGCCACTTTCTACATTTGTGACCTTAGGAAGTCCTCCAAACTCTCTGAGCCTCAGTGTCCTCATTTATTCAGTGTTTATTTGTACATGGTACCTACTTCAGAGGGTTGTCCTAAAAGTTAAATAGTAGACTGATGTAAAATTCTTACACTCAGTATTTAGGGCATAGTAGGTGGCTTAATAAAAGTTATGGTGGATGATGATGGTGGTGGTGGTTGTAGTGTAAGCAGGTGCAGGGTGATCAATGGTTGAAGGGGAAAGAGATTAGTGGAGGAGGAATCGTTCAGGTAGACTCTCCTCTGGGACCAGGAGGGGTAATGTGGTTGGAGAGGAGTGGGGAGAACGTTCATCCTGGGGACGGGAGGGCTAGTATGAAGTACTGTGTACTAGAAAGCAAGGGACATGTCTGGGAA
The DNA here is from genome assembly GCF_017311325.1 of Ursus maritimus. Lineage (NCBI taxonomy): Eukaryota > Metazoa > Chordata > Mammalia > Carnivora > Ursidae > Ursus > Ursus maritimus. The sequence goes on along the minus strand of NW_024425452.1, from coordinate 1,076,693 downwards.
AGCATGAATAGAATAGAATATGGGTTTTAAAACTGGTTAAGTTATTTTTTACTTTTTTTTTTTACCATTTTATTATTAAAATTTTCCAACCTACAAAAATATGGAAAGAATAGCCACCATAAACTAATTACCTAGATTCAAACATGTGTATATAAAATTGCTGAACCATTTAAAAATAATTTACAGAAATCCTAAATTACTCATAAATGGTTGATGCAGTGCCTAAGACTTTTGATCTACGACCTTGTATCTGCACTGGGGTCTGCAGATGTAGGGATGGTGGAAGAAACATTTGCTCAGTGAAGCACTTTGACTTCTCATTCTAGGATTCCAAGCTGTAGGTGAAGAGGAGAAACAAGTGCCTGCAGGAAGGAAAGAACTGGACCACAGTCGGTTCTCACACCCTCATGCTCTATTCCTCCAGCCTGAAGGCCTGGCAGTAGGAGAGGAGCCAGGGCCCCCCAGAGACACTGGTGCACATGAACACTGGGAGCCAAGACCTAAACCGGGCCCAGGCTGGGAGATACCTGCTGAAGGATTGTCCCAGGGAGACTGGATGCAATGTCACATGACAGCTCTGGCAGCAGGACTTGGGACTATACCAGTGCATGGTCAACCTCTCACCTCAGAATCCCCATACCCTGTCCAAACAGATTAGGTTGATAGAGTGCAAAGGTGAGAAACAGTGAGCCCCAGGACAGGGAAGGGTTTTTGACCTCAGCCACAGGCTGGGGCCCCATCTGCCGGGAGGGCTGCTTTGGAGAGATGGCACAAAGTTATGGGAAAAACTCCAGACCCGAAATCAGTGCACTGGGCTCTTCTACACTCATACTTTGTGAGTTTGAGAAGTTCATAGCTCCTCTCTGGGCCTCCGCTTTCTCACCTGCTAAGGAGGTTGGACCAGGTGACCTCAAAAATCCTCTTACTCTGTATCAGAGAACCAGCTAGAGGCACTGGATAACTGAGCCAACACTTAATTTGTTAATCTTTCTGCTGTGAAATAAGCCCGGCTGTCTCCATGGTACAAGGGAGGGAGGCTCAAAAAGGTTATGTTTCTCACTGTGTCTTTCAGCAGGTACTTGGTGCAGCGGGGATCCTGCAGAGATCCACCTTGACTGGATGGTTCTTGGTGAATCCTGGGAATGGGTCCAGTGTGCGAATAAAAACTGCCCCCTTTCTGAAGGGATTTAAAAAGTAGCAGGGGAGGAATAGATTCTAGAGAGCAAAACGAAGGGCCTTTCACTGACCTGGAGTTGCTTCTCATTGGTGGGGGCACTGCCAGTTTATTAGAAAGCCCGTCTATCCACATGGGGAGATAGAAAGAAAAAAAGGGGGACCCTGATACTTCTGCCTCAAGCTTTTTTTTTCTAAGATTGTATTTAATTATTTGAGAGAGAGAGCAAGCACAAGTGAGAGTACACAAGCAGAGGAAATAACAGAGGCAGAGGGAGAAGCAGACTCCCTGATGTGGGGCTCCAACCCAGGACCCTGAGATCATGACGTGAGCTGAAGACAGATGCTCAACTGTCTGAGCCACCCAGGTGCCGCTGCCTCAAGCTTCTTAAGAAACCTTCTCCTTAATTCTAGGAAACAAACAGGGGGTTGCTGGAAGGGAGGTGGGTGGGAGTTGGGGGTAACTGGGTGTTGGGTATTAAGGAGGACACAAGATGTGATGAGCACTGGGTGTTATATGCAAGTGATGAATTGTTGAACTCTACCTCTGAAACTAATGATGTACTAGATGTTGGAGAATTGAATTTAAATAAATTAAAAAAAAAAAAAAGAAAGAAACCTTCTCCTTCTGAGCCAGTGAGTTGGAGGCGCCTCTACCCCACAGGACACTGCTGGCCCATGTCCTGCTAATCCCACTATGTGAACATCAGCAGAGGGCAGGGTTTAGCTTGGAATTTGTAGTATCTGGAAGTAACGAGTTGACCATGCAAACCAACAGGGCTGTAGACAGGATGGAGGGAAGTCATAGAATACATCCATTCCCCGGTACTTTAGAAACATCCAGTGATACCCGGGAACTAACTGGCTGGTCACAAGGGTTTATGCAGTTAAGTGGTTCCATTGCCCTCTACTCAGGGATGTTTTATTAATTTGGTTTTAGTGTCTGGATGCTGTGGAAGCACTAATACCTTGCTCTTTACCCAGGGGCGGGGGGCTGTCACTGGATGAAGGGAAGTGTGCTGACCTGATCCCCATTCCCTCTCTGCCCCGGACATGTTCAGTGACCTTGAGCAAGTCCCTCACCCTTTTCTGGCTCTTCCCATTGTGACATTCAGTGGCTCCAATTCTCTGGGTCCTTCTGTATTTATTGAGCTCAGAGAAACAAAGGCTTTACATTTCACACTTGGCGGAGTGTGGCCACTCCAGGTCCGAATCCATTGTGCTGCCTGGTTCCTTCACTCAAATGGTAATAAAGACACCAAAAAAAGTAATCAAGAGTGACTGAGCCCAGACTAGTGCATGAGAAGTAGATCAAGTTTAGTCCAGGATAAATGTGGACATAAATATTTCCATCAAGCCACAAAGAGCACGCCGTGGAGGACTGATAGTGGCTTCACATTCCTTCTCTCCAGTAATTGGAGAAAACTCTAGGCTAATGTGGCTAAGGAAACTGAGTCCAGTATAGATACTCTAAGAGAAAGGATCATACAGACTTTTCACTGTACGGAAAGGCCCATGAGAAGGAGGGAGGAAGGTCCACAGCATCTGCTGAAACAATCTCCAATAGTCCAATTTTGAAAGGTCTTTGTTTTGGTTTTTTTATGGTCAGTGAAAGACAAATACAAACATACATTCTTCGTTGTGTTATGACAAATATACCCTTTTGTCTATTATCAAGTTATGTTATAATAAAAGTTCCTATTTACCAAAAACAATATATTGGACATTATTATGTGTTGCATATCGCATAAGAAAATACAAACTCAGAGAATTCCTATTTTTCCTCTTCCAAAATCTCTGGTACTTTGCTCAAAAATCTCTGCATGTTTAAGACAATGACTCCTATTTCCCATCACTCTACTTCAATGTACTCCTGGGATACCCATATGATCATTAATTATTCAGTGACATTTAGAAAATTCAGGTTCCATGGCAGTCACGTAAGTGAAAATAGTTCCAGTTCAGCATTCTGTAAGCAAACTTTTCAAAACCTCATAAAATCATAACTGATTACATTTAGAACCAAGCGCAGGTCTTTTTGGAGAGGAGCTGGTCTTTGAGGACCAGGCTCCTCTTTGGGACTTGAAGGGAAGCAATCATTTCATTCTACATCCTCTGCCTGGCTGCGTAGAGAACGCCACCTTCGTAAGGCTGGGCCACTCTATTGAGTAAATTTGAGCCAAGTGTCCTTGCCCATCTCCTGTACCCAGGCTCCCCAGCCCAGTCCTTCCTCCTACTCAAATATTCCCACTCCAACATGTTAGCAAGTAATATCCACCCACAGGATGGAGGAGAAGGCCAATTGATTGCAAACAGAATGCAAACATGCTTTGTTTCTGCTTTTTTTTTTTTAATTTAAGATCTTTAAGTGCTCAAAACGGAGTTGCCATACTCCTTATCCTTTGGCACACAGTCACCTATGGAAATACTTTATCGCTCACTTTTTTAATGTGATCTTTATTTTTCTCACCCATGGGGCTCCCTCCCCACAGGCATCCTTTTAATGTGTTTAATGTATGTCCTTTCAATCTACTGTCCATATGTTTATTTTTATCTGTGTCGATCCTTGAAAATATGTAGAATTGATTTTACGGGCTTTGTTTTATACACATTTCATTCTATTGTATAAAAACTGTGTACTTCAGTGGGAAACTGCATGGTCTCTAGCACACTCTTCCTTGTGCTCTCTGATTCTGATTCTGGGGGGGGGCTATTTTATAGTTTTGCAAGTTGTAGGTAAGTGATAGACGTGCAGATTCTGTCCTGTCTTCCTTCTCCCTTGCTGCAGGGGAAAATAAACCCCAGACTGGTTTGTTTTCCTATGCAATTTGTTTCAATATTCCTTTCCTCCATATAAATGTATGCTTCTTGACTTCTAACTGGTCCTCACATCTGCCTGGTTTATTCACTGAGTATGAGTTAAAAAGAATCTTTAATTTTTAACTGTATGAAAGTTGTGATTTAACCTTTTTTTGAAAACTATAACTCTATTAATAAATTTCACTCAATCCGTCTATTTTGCTTCTGAGGTTATCCTTGTTGCTCTATGTAAATCTAAGTCTTTGATTTTTTTTTATTGCTATGTATGATTCCATGTAAGTGTTGAATTTTACTTTTCTGTTCCCCTTGTGATGGACAGCTGACTATAAAAAAATAAACAAATAAGCAAAATCCAGAAAAACGAAAAGCAGTTTGAAGTAAACATCCCCATCTTCTTCCTGGAGGACCTATGTGAGATTTTTTCTAGAGCACATACCCAGGGGGCATAAGGCAAATAGAGCAAGGCTTCAGAAACACACCCATACGTGTATTCACCTGATTATCATACAGGTGCTCTGTGACTTAGTGGGGGAGGTTGGTCTTCCCAAGAGATGGTGGTGGTCTATTGGACAGTCACCTAAGGGGGGAAAATGCTTTTACCCGTCTCTCACACCATATACGAAATGAACTAAAATGGATCATAGACCTAAATATGAAAGGTATAGACATTAAAGCTTCTAGAAGAAAATAGAAAATATGACCTTGCAGTAGGCACATGTTTCCTAAACAGGACACAAACCCAGCAACCACAGCAGAGTGGCTGGACGCCGAGTGTAGGACACTTACACACTTGTTCCACATGGACGTTCCGGAACTTTCTCACATTCTCACCGATACCGAATCTTATCCAACTTCCTAGTTCCTGCCAGTCTGCTGAGTACAAAGCGGCAGCTCCGTGTTTCACATGTGCGTTTCTCTGAGAACTAACGAGATCAAACATCTATCCGTGGGCTTGTTGGGCATTTGGAGTTTTACCATGCTGGGTCTCTTGCTTCTGACCATTTTGCTATGGACTTCTTTTCTTCTGTTTGCTGATTCTCAGTGACTCCTCGGTTCATTTTGATAGTCATCCATGGTCAGTTTTAGACACTGCAATATCTCCCCTCAGTCTCTCCTCTGTTACTTGGCAAGCACGCAGGAGGCCAGGCCTCAGTGATTTGGTGCAGAAGACACAAGGAGCCCTTTTTAGATTTAGACTCTCCATTACTTACACAGGCAGTGAAAGGAAGATCAGCTGAACGTTCCAGCTTCCTGGGGTCCTCATCCCATATGCCAGAACAACACGGGTTCGAGAACTGCAGCCAGCCGTGTGGAGAACCCACAGCCGAGGAGCCCGGGGGTGACGGACACTTAGTGGTCTTACAGTCTGTTCTGGTCAGCAGAAAGCCTCTTACCTCATCAGGACCCTGGGGGGTGGTCGTGATGAGACACTGTCTCCCAGAAGGGGATCAGGTGGTGAGTGGCAGGGGTTCACTGCCATTGTCTCTCATTCCAGCAAGAGCCACGTGCATCTGGCTCAGAGCAGCTGCAGTCCAAACCTTTGCCTGCGTGGCACCTGTGGCTGCACGCAGGAGTGCCAGTGTCCACATGGAGCCCTACGCCGACTTGCTTTCGTCCATGTTAGCATTTGTTTGAAATATAATGTTTATGCTGTGTGCTGAAAAACTATTTATAGCTACATTCCGTTTTGGCCACATCTTGCTGCCTGTATAACATGACTTGGCTCTTCCACTTTTCTAAGTATTACTTTACTTTTCCAGGCATTTTCTTGCCCAGGCAAATGGTTTCACTGTTCATTATAGAAACTTCCTGAAAGATCCATCGACTCTTCCATGGAAAGAATCAAGAGATAGTTTGCACCCTAAGAATCTTTGAATCCCTGCCTCAAAATCCTCGCCTTGCTGTTCCTACAAATCCTGGACCGTTGTACTGGAATCCTTCCCCTCTCCTGACGCAGCCCCTGCTATAGGAAGACCTGCCTCAAACCAAACTTCTCAATACATTCGGACCTTGCCTTCCTCTAGGACGCTGCCACAGCTCGCCCAGGCGGTATCCTCCCTGATCGCCACGAGGAATAAACTCAGCTCTCTTCTCCACAGGTTGTGTTGCTGATATTTGGGAAGACAGCATTTGGCAGTGTAATTAAATCCATCCGTTTTTCCCTTTATGACTTAGGTTTGGGGATCTTATTTGAGATGTGTGTCCCAATCTGAAGAACAATAATATTTTGGATATTGTCTTTTAGACAATGCACAGAGACCTTCTCTTACATGATCTCCTATTAGCTTTATAGTTTCAGCATTCACAAACACCACGCAACAAAGAAATCGGTCCCTTCTGAGGGGGCAGGATATTGTTAGGTGACCTCGGTCACCTAAAGCTGCGCCAATACTCTAGCCACTAACCACACATGGCTATTTACATTTAAGTTAATTAAAATTAAATGAAAAATCAAAATTCAGTTCTTCAGGGGCACCCGCCACGTGTCAGATGTTCAACGACCGTATGTGGCTGGTGGCTACTATGCTGGTCCGGAAGGTTGGGGACCGCTCCACACCAGCAGGAAATTCTGTCGCACAGCCCTGCCTTCAAACGTTCTCTTTCAACAGAACCGGTTGGCCAACGAAGCTTTCACTTCCTTGTTATAAATTTAGCTTCTTATTAATACAGATCAGAACTTTTTATAGCATGTGGTACTTTTACACCTGGATACTTTGATTTAGACTTTCCATTCAATTAAAGTAGATTTTTCTCTTAAAAAAAGAGAACCACACTTCTAATTTTTTATTTTTCATTTTCAAAGAAAGGGCTAATATGATTTTGGTGCCTAAATCCTTTCCCCCTTTCCCCCCGAAGTCTCCTCCAGTACTGCCTTGTCTTGGGTCTGGGAGCGCAAGTGCAGCCAATTTGCAGGGATGATGGGGACACACTGCTGGGAGCTGTGGTGGATGAGGTCTGCTCAGCAACGGGCAAAGTGCGAGGGTGTGTTGGGAGACAGGGTTCAAATGCCCGGCTCAGCTGTGCAATCTCCGTGAGACCTTGGACAAGTCACTGGCCTGGTTTGCAGCTCAGCCTCCACAGTAAGAGGCTGGAGATGAGCTCTGTGGTTCCTTCCTTATCAGATCAAGGAGGATGCTGCAGGATTGAGCAAGGCAGGGCTCACGGAGCGGAAAAGCTGCCTGGCCTTCAGGGGGCTCACAGTGTGGGTAGCGTTAGGACAGTATGGTAGCATTATGACACAGCACAGGACTAGGTACCTTCGTGAGCAGCCATTGCATACAGGCCTCTGCATCAGCTTCTTGCTAGAGGACCCCCTTATGGCCCGACACCTATGAGGCTAGTTGGGGAGCAGCCCCGGGAGGAATTCAGCATGGTTTGAGGCATGACCAGCATGGCAGCATGGCAGGACTGGGCCCTTAGGGAAACCAGACACACCGAGGGTCAGAGAAAGGGGTGGGCACAAACTATGGGGTCTTAATTCAGGCTGAGACCTCTAACAGAGCCTAGAAATCCAATTAATGCAGGGTAGCTGAGCCCTCACTTTAGTTCTGTGGTGAGAACACGTGGTTATGGGCAGGAAGTGGCTATAGACCCCTCCTCCATTTTGTCCCCTCTGCCCTGGGCAACTAGTCTCCTGGTGCCCAGTGACAACTTGGGGTCCAGGCTCCCTCCTCATTTTCCTCAAAGACTCCAGCTTCCTACCTCCTCCCCTCTGTGGTTGCCCTTCTCCCTGGGGCTCTCTGGGGCCCATTTCCACAGCAGGACCAGGGCAGGGAGGTCCAGGGACATATGTGGTCTGGAGAAGATGAGACGGTCTGCTCATTTTAAGGAGGTGAGAAAAGTCTGTTACCTGAACAGGATGCTCTAAAGACTGAACACACCTGCTGGGGGTGGTGGTGGGGGGAGCCAGGTTATAACCAACCCACTGGGAAAACGAGCCACGTGAGTTCAATGCACACTGGGCTACGTACCTGGTTGGTGTGCCTTCCTTAGACACGCTAGTCCCTTACTTGGTCATGTTTGCTGTTCTTTGTGCCTAATCAAACTAATTTCTTAAAAAATACCTGTCTTTCATTTGAGAGTTGTTTGAGATTTTCTTTCATGAGGTTAGGGGTTTGGGGAGGAAGACTATAGAAGTAAAGTGCCGTTCTCATCAGATCATGTCAGAGGCACATACAACCCATGGGATTACTGTGGTCACTCTTAACCTCGATCACAGAGCTGAGGTGGCGCTTTCCAGGTTTGTCCACTCTGAAGTTACTCTTTCCCTCTTTTTGGAAGAAGGCACCACAGACAGCTCACACTTAAGGGGTGGAGGTTATGCTCCCCCCTTGAGGGCAGAGGGTCCACATAAATTATTTGGAATTCTTCTGTACAGATTTGTCTATTCTCCCCTACTTATCTATAAATTTACTCAATCATTTATTTATATCAGTGTGGACTCATGGATAGTTATTTTGTACTTTACCACTTTATTTTGTTTCTCAGTGTGTTCCAACATTGGCTGTTTTTTCCCTCTGTACATTTTACACACACATTGTTAAAATGAAAGGCTTTTTCATCTTTCACCCACTCAAGTATTCTTCCAACCAATGTTGATGGTGCACTTGTAGGGAATGAAAAGAATGAGAAGTGAAGAGACGGAGCTGGTGCTGAGCTCTCCTCCCTGCTCCCTGTGCCCAATGGACCCGTCCCTCTTGCCTTCCCCTCGATACTCCCTGCTCAGCACCTCTTCACCTCCTTTGGCCCCCACCTCTTGCAGGGACCATCCTCACAGTGCCTGGAGTTGAAACTCGCCATCCATTCAAACACCTCCCAGGGTGAATCCCACCATGCCTGGGAGTAGAGCCCCTGTGTTGCCCTGGGGACTCCACAGCCCCCCAACCACGCACAAGTAGTGCATGGAGAGAAAGGATAGAGGAAAGGTGGGGCACCTGGGCGGCTCAGTCAGTTGAGCATCCCACTTTTGATTTCTGCTCAGGTCATCATCTCCTGTTGATCGTGGAGCCTGCCTAAGATTTTCTCTCTCCCTCTCCCTCTGCTCCTCCTCCCCGTCCCCACTTCACTCGTGCATGTGCTCTATCTCTCTTAAAAAAAAAAAAAGAATAGAAGAATGGCCTCTTCTTTTACCATGGTTCTCTTCTTGGGCATTCTCAGAGATTTCTGTAGCAATGATGGAGGAGTGTGATGGGGTGGAAGGTGTGGCATGACAGAAATAGGGAGAAGCTGGGCAAAAGTGACAGCCTGAGGCAGGACTGAGGTCTTCAGGACCAGAAACAGACCCGGAAGGTGGTGGATTCCCATCCAGGCCTAGCCTCTCCTCCCGCCCCCCCCCGCCCCCACCCCTGCCCCCTGCCAAAGAGCCTGCCTGTCAGGCTACTTACTACCCCAGTCAAGGGTTTGGCCTTTTTTGATTCTTCTAGTTCAGAGATGCTGGGAAGCTGGAGTAGAATCAGGCTCTTCTTCTGTTTCCCTCTCCCCAGAGGCTTCCCCTTCTATCTTCCACTGTCAGAAACAGGTGGGGGTGGCATAGCTCGGAGAGCCCTATGCCTGATCCTGCCACCTGTCCTGCTGGTGCTCCTGGCATCAGGTGAGGTGGAGAGGGTGAAGGGGAGGGGTGAGGCAGGGAGGAGAGTGGCTCTGTGACCAGAGGGCTGACTTTGGGGACTATGCTGTAGGTGTGGGCTTCCTCTCCCCTTACCCCAGCCCTGGGAGAGGAGTAGCTGAGGACAGCTAGGGCCCTGACTTGAGGGCTTGTCATCCAGGTTCCTGGGGAAATAGAGTTGTGCCTGTGGAACTTTATGAATTGGTGGGACAGGCACTCTCTGTGTAATGCCAATACCCTCTCTAGGGAGAGCCCTATGAGGAAAACCCAGTGTCAGCAGACATCTGCAAAGGAGTCTGCCAGATTAGTCACAGTTCCAAGCCCACATGGCAGCTAAGAACTCTCATCACACAATCTGGGGTGGGCTAGATGCTGGCTTTTTCATCACCATGATTTAGCTGAGGGAGGAGGACTCAGTGCCCTACTGGTGTGGAAGCTACAACTCTTCCAGCAACTTGGTCACTATTCTCAGAATTATCAGCTTGGTGGTATCTCCAGGTGAGCTTCTTTCTTGAGGAAATGCTCCCCTCCCTCCTAAGTCTGGGAAGGAATGTCACCCACCCCTTCATGTGCTTCAATCACCTCAGATCCCACCAGATCTTCTTCTGCTCTGATCCAAGGGGAGTGAAGACCCTGTCTCCAGGGAAGGGCTCTTAACCTCTGTTCCACACTGATAGTCCCAGCCCCAACTGGTGGGAAGATCTGCCCAGGGCTCACTATACAAAAACCCAGAATCTCTCTCTATGTTTCTTTTTTTCTTACACACATACACCAACAGCAATGGTGTGCAGACCTTAGGCACAGTTCACCCCTGGCTTAACAGGCCCTGACAGACTGTCTCCAGGTCCTCTACTTTCTCTCACAGCATTGGGGCCAGACTCCATTCTGTCTTCTCAGCCTGTGGACAGTTGTGGTCTACTTTCTTTATGCTTTAACCCCAACCACTTCTCCTGTGTGGACACCAACCTGGCTTCTACAAAGTACAGGTAGGTCTGGGGTCTCAGTGAGGTGCATGAAGAGTGACCAGGCAGCTTAGGTCACCTCTGATTTGGGGAAGGGAGAACCAGGGAGGCCTGCCTCTGTAGTTTGAACTCCTGGGGCCTGGGCTGGTGCGAATCTACCTTCAGGGCTTTCTAGGCTTGAGACCCTGGGAGATAAATGTGCACAATCTGACCCAAACATGAAGATAGCCAAGGATGGGCTGGGTGCCCCAGGAGGCAAGCCTGTCCAAGAAGACCCTGCACCTGTGTGTCCCAGACCTACCCCTTGCTTCCCAACAGCTTAGGGAGAAACTCCGCCCCTTTGGGCCCAGGGCCAGCCTGGACTTCAGCTGATTATAAAGATCTCAGGCATCAGTTTCCCCTGGCCTGAGGGATCCTAAGGAGCTGGCTCTGTCCCCTTTCCACTTCCTTTCAAGGTTTTTGGAGGCCAGTCGCATTGTCTATTCTGGTTCCCTGGGCGTCACTGTCTTCTTTGTGTCCTCCTTAGTTCTGATCACTTCTCCAGAGAGTACCTCTGGCCCACCCTCTCTCAATGCCTCTGAGCTCAAGTAGGTCAGGTAGGTCACCAGAAGAGAGAGTCCTAGGAAGGGATGGCCGGATAGCTCATGCAGCCTCAGAGTCAGGAAGAGGAGACCCAAGGATAATTGCCAAGATGGTTGAAGTACAGGGTGCTGTAGAGGCTTCTCCAAGTCTCAGATTCAAAACTGGGGAGAGAGGAATAAGGAGGAGGGTAGAGGTCATTAACTCTAGAGGAACTATATAAAAGTCAGTTAGACATGAGATTTCTGGAATGAGACCAAATGGAACCAACATAATGTGGAAGCCAGAGGCTACACTGGTGTGCAAATGGTAGATGTGAGATCACAGATGGGCAGATGGTGGCTGGAGACATAATAAAAAACAGGTGAGAGAAAACTTCTGATTTCTCCTCTCGACTCTTGCAGTCATGAGCTTTGAGACCATTATGACCTTCCCTTCATTGCAGATAGGCTGCATCAGCCTAGGTCACAGGTGCTCTAGGGGACCATGTGACCAAGCAAAAGCAGGGGGTGATTGATGAAGATATGTGGCCAACTGCCTATGGGCATTTGCTCCCTAAATCTTTTCTTCTCCAAACTCCAAGGCAGGTGGGTTACAAACTAAAGAGGATCTCCCAAAGTGTTTAAAGGTGAAACTTTGGCCAGAGGATGGGAATGGCAGCAATGTGGGTACAAAAGGGGGTATTCTTATGCTCTAGGTACCACTTTTAAAGCTCATGAGATAAAAGGATCTAGCCTTCCAGTCTTCCCCTATCACTAGACTGGGTATATGATTACCCCAGGGGAATCCGAATTCAGAAGTCAAAACAACTTGGTGCCTTAAGAGAGCTACTGCCTTAAAAGAGTAACAACACACCAAACAAGAGAAACCATCTGAAGAAGAACTATGGGGACTGACAGCACAATAATTATAGGTAAATATTGTCGGTATGGATAAGAGGTAATGGAAAACATAAACTACATGAATCAAAAGCAAGAACCATTAAAACTGCTAAATTAAAATAATGATTGTGAAGAATATTGTGGTTGAAATAAAGTCCCCAATATATGTGGTATGTAAAGAATAGATGCGGTGGGAGCATGAGCTAGAAGAAAAGCTCAGGAATGCTTCCTTTAGAAAGTTCCTGTAAAGCATTAGGAGATTAAAGAATCAAAGACAAGTGAAGAGACATGGAAAAACAGATGTACCAACATATGGTTACAATAATCCCCGTGAAAGAAAAAAGACGGAAGGGAAGAAATATTTGAAGAAAAAATTAATATAAATCTCTCAGAATTATAGAAGAAGAAAAGATCTTGGATCGGAAAGACTCATACATTGCCAAGAAGGGAAAATAGGAGACAAACACACATGCACACACACACAGCCCTAAATTCATCATATGAAGTGTAAGAATATCAGAGACAAAGGGTAAATTCTAAAGACTTTCAGATCACCTATAGAAGAACAAGAACTAGATTTACATTAGAATTCTTAAGAGGAGCACTGGATGCCAGAAGACAATATTATTGAAGGACTGAAAAAAAGAACTTTGTACCTAGAATTTTATATCCAGCCAAATTGTCACTCAAATATTTGATCATAATACTTTGGGACTTTGAAAGCCTTGGAAAGTTTGCCACATGCAAAGATCCCCACTGAACCTGGAGGAAATGCTCAAAACAAATTCAGAAGATGCTGCAAGAGGCGANNNAAGAGTGTGATCAAGCACTTTGGTAAGTCTATTTTTTTTTATTAAACAAACAAACAAACAAAAGCAACTAGAACCAAAATGAAGAAAAAGAGAAAATATATTAATGACAACTGAAAAATAACATTCCAGACAACATCAACATGGGGTGAGGAGGAGAGACCAGAAGACCACGAAAGGATGGCAAGTACTTGTCTCGTGAGAGGAAATATGTACATATTGATAAGTTTAAGGGAGCAACAGGAGTAAATCAATTTAAATATGGGTCATCAGTTAAGTAAATAGAACGTATACTCTTTAGAAAGATAATTATCATATGGTTTCACTCATATATGGATCATAAGAAATAGCGCAGAGGATCATTGGGGAAGGGAGGGAAAACTGAATGGGAAGAAATCAGAGAGGGAGAAAAACCATGACAGACTCTTGACTCTGCGAAATAAACTGAGGGTTGTGGAAAGGGAGGTGGGTGAGGGGAAGTGGGTGGGAGGAAAGGGGATGTGGTGAGGGAGGAAGAGGACACCTGTCTAGCCAGCCAGATCAGCAGAATCAACCCTGGTGATCAATGGGGTGACAGATGTCGCAGCCAGATTGCCCTCACATCCTTGTTTAATTTTTTAAAGAACTGATAAACTTACTGTAAAATTATATGGAAAAATAAAGATGCATGAATAGCTATGTCAATCAGGAAAAAATAAAAAAAAAAGCTAGGACTCAACCTACCAAATATTAAGATACACTAGTAAGTAATACAACTGACATCAGTGGTGCTGGTACAACAAGAGCTGACAAATGAGACAATGGTATAGGGTAAACTTCCAGACAGTTCCATATATACACAGGAGCATACTTTATCATAAGGAAGCACCATGAATCAATGGAGCTAAGGGCCCATTATTTGGTAGACATCCTTGAGAAAACTGGCGGAATATATTTAAAAAAACAACCAAAAACCCAAAAATACTGTAACATTAAATACTGCCTAACATTAAATACAAAGATGGACCCTGGACGGATTCAAGGCATATGTGTAAAAAATAAAATTATTAAGTTAATAGAAAAAAAAACCCTACAGATGAATACCAAGTAATGAAGAAGGACTTCTTCTACAAAGTTTTAAAGGCACAAATCATAAGGCAAAAAAATATTTAATTTGATTACATCAAAATTGAGGAATTCTGTTCAATGAATAACGCTATAGGGAAACTTATCAAGCAGATGACAGACTGGAAAAAATTAGCTAAAAATATCTAAAAGTGAGGGGTGGAGTTACGATGGCGGAGGAGTAGGGGTCCCTTTTTTCTGCTGGTCCCCTGAGCCGAGCTGGATAGGTACCAGACCATTATGAAAACCCACGGAATCAGCCTGAGACGCAGGAAGATATATCTGGATCTCTACAAATGAACATCTCCGGCGCTGAGTATTGAGGTAGGAAGTGGGGAGCCATGAATCAGCACACAGATATTGGAAGAAAAAAGGAAAGGGGAGGGAGCCAACGTGCTCGGGCACCAGGAAGCAGTAGCCACCTGCACTGGAGAGTGGGCCGAACTCGAGGATGGGCGCCCGGGAGAGAACGGACTGACTGAGACCGTGAGCCTGGGAGTGTACGCGTGTCCAAACTGAAAACCGGAGCTCCAGAGCTCTCACTGGAACCGGGCTGAGACCAGGAGCTCAGGAGCGTGCCCGCGACCAGACTGAAAACCTGTGCTCTGGAGTGCGCGCGAACCTCACTGAAACAGGGATCTCAGGAGCGCACGCGGGGCGGCTAGCGGCTGGCAGTGTTAGAAACACAAAGGACACAGACGTGCCGGCCCTGGAAGTGAGGGCTGGGACGCCGGCTGCAGGGTTTTTAGCAGCACCAACAGAAACAGAGTTAAAAAGGCAAAGAGAGCTCAGGTGAGAGCAGACTGCGATCCCTCTGTTCTGAGACAGAGGCTAGGATACGGCCACTGCTGCTCTGACTCTCAGAAGAGGCACAGCAAACCGCCAGGGAAAGCCGCCAGAGAACAAAAGCCTGGAAATACCAGCTCACATTGTGCCAATCCCCATCCCCCCCTCCCAGGGGACACGGAGACTACCCAAACAGGGTTGCCTGAGTATTGGTGGGGCAGGCCCCTTCCCCAGAAGACAGGCTGAAAAATCAAGAAGCCCACATCCCTAAGGTCCCTATAAAACAAGTGCACACTGCCTGGGTCCTGGTCAATAATTTGGGCTCTGGACAACCCCGCAACCTCTCCTCATCAGAATGACGAGAAGGAGAAATCCCCCACAGCAAATAAAAGACAATGATATGGATATAACCAAATTATCAGAAATGGAATTCAGAGTAACAATGGTCAAGATGATGTGTAGGCTTGAAAAAAATATTAATGAAAATATTAACGAGAATATAGAATCTCTAAGGGTGGAAATGAGAGCGAATCTGGCAGAAATTAAAAATGCTATGAGCCAAATGCAGTCAAAACTAGAGGCTCTGACGGTCAGGGTAAATGAGGCAGAAGAACGAATCAGCGAAATGGAGGATGGGATGGTAGAAGAGAAAGCTAAAACAGAAACTTGGCTCAAAAAAATCCGATCTCAAGAATGTAGATTACGGGAGATTACTGACTCAATGAAACATTCCAATGTCAGAATCATCAGCATCCCTGAGGGCGTGGAGAAAGAGAGAGGTCTAGAAGAGATATTTGAATAAATTGTAGCTGAAAACTTCCCTAATCTGCCAAAGGAAATAAGCATTCATGTCCAAGAGGCAGAGAGGACCCCTCCCAAGGTCGACCACAGCAAACCTACACCACGTCACGTCATAGTGCAATTCACAAATATAAGATCCAAGGATACAGTATTGAAAGGAAATTTCTCATGTAGAAAGGCAAAAATATTAGGATTACGTCAGACCTGTCTACACAGACCTGGAATGAGAGAAAGGGTTGGGGGGGCATTTTTAAAGCTTT
>NW_024425452.1:1052340-1060903 GCF_017311325.1 Ursus maritimus | reverse complement strand
AAGTAATGAAGAAGGACTTCTTCTACAAAGTTTTAAAGGCACAAATCATAAGGCAAAAAAATATTTAATTTGATTACATCAAAATTGAGGAATTCTGTTCAATGAATAACGCTATAGGGAAACTTATCAAGCAGATGACAGACTGGAAAAAATTAGCTAAAAATATCTAAAAGTGAGGGGTGGAGTTACGATGGCGGAGGAGTAGGGGTCCCTTTTTTCTGCTGGTCCCCTGAGCCGAGCTGGATAGGTACCAGACCATTATGAAAACCCACGGAATCAGCCTGAGACGCAGGAAGATATATCTGGATCTCTACAAATGAACATCTCCGGCGCTGAGTATTGAGGTAGGAAGTGGGGAGCCATGAATCAGCACACAGATATTGGAAGAAAAAAGGAAAGGGGAGGGAGCCAACGTGCTCGGGCACCAGGAAGCAGTAGCCACCTGCACTGGAGAGTGGGCCGAACTCGAGGATGGGCGCCCGGGAGAGAACGGACTGACTGAGACCGTGAGCCTGGGAGTGTACGCGTGTCCAAACTGAAAACCGGAGCTCCAGAGCTCTCACTGGAACCGGGCTGAGACCAGGAGCTCAGGAGCGTGCCCGCGACCAGACTGAAAACCTGTGCTCTGGAGTGCGCGCGAACCTCACTGAAACAGGGATCTCAGGAGCGCACGCGGGGCGGCTAGCGGCTGGCAGTGTTAGAAACACAAAGGACACAGACGTGCCGGCCCTGGAAGTGAGGGCTGGGACGCCGGCTGCAGGGTTTTTAGCAGCACCAACAGAAACAGAGTTAAAAAGGCAAAGAGAGCTCAGGTGAGAGCAGACTGCGATCCCTCTGTTCTGAGACAGAGGCTAGGATACGGCCACTGCTGCTCTGACTCTCAGAAGAGGCACAGCAAACCGCCAGGGAAAGCCGCCAGAGAACAAAAGCCTGGAAATACCAGCTCACATTGTGCCAATCCCCATCCCCCCCTCCCAGGGGACACGGAGACTACCCAAACAGGGTTGCCTGAGTATTGGTGGGGCAGGCCCCTTCCCCAGAAGACAGGCTGAAAAATCAAGAAGCCCACATCCCTAAGGTCCCTATAAAACAAGTGCACACTGCCTGGGTCCTGGTCAATAATTTGGGCTCTGGACAACCCCGCAACCTCTCCTCATCAGAATGACGAGAAGGAGAAATCCCCCACAGCAAATAAAAGACAATGATATGGATATAACCAAATTATCAGAAATGGAATTCAGAGTAACAATGGTCAAGATGATGTGTAGGCTTGAAAAAAAAGTATTAACAAAAATGTTAATGAGAATATAGAATCTCTAAGGGCGGAAATGAGAGCGAATCTGGCAGAAATTAAAAATTCTATGACCCAAATGCAGTCAAAACTAGAGGCTCTGACGGCCAGGGTCACAGAAGCAGAGGAACGGGTTAGTGAATTGGAGGATGGGTTAAAATGAGGCAGAAGAACGAATCAGCGAAATGGAGGATGGGATGGTAGAAGAGAAAGCTAAAACAGAAACTTGGCTCAAAAAAATCCGATCTCAAGAATGTAGATTACGGGAGATTACTGACTCAATGAAACATTCCAATGTCAGAATCATCAGCATCCCTGAGGGCGTGGAGAAAGAGAGAGGTCTAGAAGAGATATTTGAATAAATTGTAGCTGAAAACTTCCCTAATCTGCCAAAGGAAATAAGCATTCATGTCCAAGAGGCAGAGAGGACCCCTCCCAAGGTCGACCACAGCAAACCTACACCACGTCACGTCATAGTGCAATTCACAAATATAAGATCCAAGGATACAGTATTGAAAGGAAATTTCTCATGTAGAAAGGCAAAAATATTAGGATTACGTCAGACCTGTCTACACAGACCTGGAATGAGAGAAAGGGTTGGGGGCATTTTTAAAGCTTTTTCAGAGAAAAACATGCAGCCAAGTCTCCTTTATCCAGCAAGGCTGTCATTCAGAATTGATGGAGAGATAAGGACCTTCCAGAATCACCAGTCACTGACCAATTTCGTAACACTAAAACCAGCCCTACAGGAGATATTAAGGGGGTTCTATAAAAGTAAAAAGGCCAAGAGTGATACAGAACAGAAATTTACAATCTATAGAAACAAAGACTTTACAGGCAACATGGCATCATTAAAATCATATCTCTCAATATTCAGTCTCAATGTGAATGGCCTAAATGCTCCCATAAACGCCACAGGGTTATCTTGGAAAAAAGTCATGACCATCCATTTGCTGCTCGAGAGACTCATTTTGAACCTAAAGGTAAATCCAGACTGAAAGTGAAGATGGAAAACCATTTTTCATGTCAATGAACCTCAAAAGAAAGTAGGGTAGAATTCTCATATCAGACAGATTGGATTTTAAAGACTGTAGTTAGAGATACAGAAGGACAGTATATTATTCTTAAAGGATGTATCCAATAAGTGGATATGAAAATTATAAATACTCTATGCCCCAACAGGGGAGCAGCAAGATACACAAGCCAACTCTTAACCAGAATAAAAGAGACATATAGATAAAAATACGTTAATGTAGGGGACCTCAACACTCCACTATCAGCAATAGACAGATCACCTAAGCAGAAAATCAACAAAAAACAAGAGCTTTGAATGCCATATTAGACCAGATGGACCTCATAGATATATATAGAAGACTACACCCCAGAACAAAAGAATACTCCTTCTATTCTAATGCACATGGAACCTTCTCCAGAATAGACCATATGCTGGGTCACAAAACAGTTCTCAACCGATACCAAAAGACTGAAATTATTCCCTGCATATTCTCAGACCACTAATGCTTTGAGATTGGAACCAATCACAAGGAAAAATTTGGAAGAAACTAAAACACTTGGAAACTAAGAACCATCCTGCTCAAGAATGATTCGATAAACCAGGAAATCAAAAATCAATTTAAACAATTTATGGAGACCAATGAGAATGAAAACACAATGGTCCAAAACCTATGGGACACTGTAAAGGCAGTCCTAAGCGGAAAATACATAGCCATCCAAGCCTCACTCAAAAGAATAGAAAAATCTAAAATGCAGTTTTTATATTCTCACCAAGAAGCTGGAACAGGAACAGAAGAATAGGCCTAATCCACGCACGAGAAAGCAGTTGATCAAGATTAGAGCAGAGATCAGTGAATTAGAAACCAGGAGCAAGGTAGAGCAGATCAACAGAACTAGAAGCTTGTTCTTTGAAAGAATAAATAAGATCGATAAGCCACTGGCAAGACTTATTCAAAAGAATAGAGAAAGGACTCAAATTAACAAAATTATGAATGAAAAGGGAGCGGTAACAACCAACACCAATGAAATAGGAAGGATCTGTAGAAACTTTTATCAACAGCTTTATGCCAATAAATTAAACAACCTGGAAGATATAGATGCTTCCTGGAAACCATAAAACTACCAAGACTGAAACAGGAAGAAGTTTTATTTTTAAACAGACAGATTAATTATGAAGAGATTGAAGCAGGATCAAAAACCTCCCCAAATACAAGACTCCAGGGCCTGATGGATTCACCGGGAATTCTACCAAACATTCAAAGAAGAAATAATACCTGTTCTCTGAAGCTGTTTCAAAAATAGAAACAGAAGGAAGACTACCAAACTCATTCTATGAGGCCAGTATTACCTTGATCCCCAAACCAGGCAAAGACCCATCAAAAGGAGAATTACAGACCGATATCCCTGATGAATATGGACGCCAAAATTCTCAACAAGATCCTAGCTAATAGGATCCAACAGTACATTAAAAGGATTATCCATCATGACAAAGTGGGATTCATCCCTGGGATGTAAGGGTGGTTCAACATTCACAAATTGATCAGTGTGATACATCATATCAACAAGAAAAGACTCAAGAACCATATGATTCTCTCAATAGATGCAGAAAAATATTTGACAAAATACAGCATCCTTTCCTGATCAAAACCCTTCAGAGTGTAGGGATAGAGGGTACATTCCTCAATTTCATAAAAACCATCTATGAAAAGCCTACAGCAAATATCATTCTCAATGGGGAAAAGCTGGAAGCCTTTCCCTTAAGATCAGGAACACGACAAGGATGCCCACTCTCGCCACTATGATTCAACATAGTACTAGAAGTCCTTGCAACAGCAATCAGACAACAAAAAGGGATAAAAGGTATCCAAATCGGCAAAGAAGTCAAACTGTCTCTCTTCGCAGATGACATGATACCCTATGTGGAAAACCCAGAAGACTCCACCCCCAAACTACTAGAAGTTATAGAGCAATTCAGTAATGTGGCAGGATACAAAATCAATGCTCAGAAGTCAGTTGCATTTCTATACACGAGCAATGAGACTGAAGAAAGAGAAATTAGGGAGTCCATCCCATTTACAATACCACCAAAAATCATACGTGATCTCAGAATTAACTTAACCAGAGATGTAAAGGACCTATATTCTAGAAACTACAAATCACTCTTGAAAGACATTGAGGAAGACACAAAAGATGAAAATATTCCATGCTCATGGATCGGAAGAATTAACATAGTTAAAATGTCTATGCTACCCAGAGCAATCTACACTTTCAATGCCATCCCAATCAAAATACCAATGACATTTTTCAAAGAACTGGAACAAACAGCTCTTAAATTTGTGTGGAACCAGAAAAGGCCTCGAATCGCCAAGGAACTGTTGAAAAGGAAAAACAAAGCTGGGGGCATCACAATGTCGGATTTCGAGCTGTACTACAAAGCTGTGATCACAAAGACAGCATGGTACTGGTGCAAAAACAGACACATAGACCCATGGAACAAAATAGAGAGCCCAGAAATGGACCCTCGGCTCTTTGGGAAACTAATCTTGGATAAAGCAGGAAAAAACATCCAGTGGAAAAAAGACAGTCTCTTCAATAAATGGTGCTGGGAAAATTGGTCAGCTACATGCAAAAGAATGAAACTTGACCACTCTCTCACACCATACACAAAGATAAACTCCAAATGGATGAAAGACCTCGATGTGAGACAGGAATCCATCAAAATCATAGAGGAGAACATAGGCTGCAATCTTTGACATCGGCCACAGCAACTTTTTCATGACACATCTCCAAAGGCAAGAGAAATAGAAGAAAAAATGAACTTGTGGGACTTCATCAAAATAAAACTTCTGCACAGCCAAGGAAACAGTGAAAAAAACAGCGGCAGCCCTCAGAATGGGAGAAGATATTTGCGAATGATACTACAGATAAAAGACTGGTATCCAAGATCTACAAAGACCTTCTCAAACTTAATACACAAGAAACAAATAAACAAATCATAAAAATGGGCAGAAATATGAACAGACACTTTTCCAATGATGACATACAAATGGCAACAGACACATGAAAAATGTTCAACATCATTAGCCATCAGGAAATTCAAATCAAAACCACACTGAGATATCACACCTTACAGCCAGTTAGAATGGCAAAAATTGACAAGGCAGGAAACAACAAATGTTGAGAGGATGTGGAGAAAGGGGATCCCTCCTACACTGTGGTGGGAATGCAAGTTGGTACAGCCACTCTGGAAAACAGTGTGAGTTCCCTTAAAAGTTAAAATTGAGCTACCCTATGATCCAGCCATTGCACTACTGGGTGTTTACCCCAAAGATACAGAGCGTAGTGAAGAGAAGGGGCCATATGCACCCCAATGTTCATAGCAGCATTATCCACACAGCTAAATTGTGAAGGAGCGAAGATGCCCTCCAACAGATGACTGGATTAAGAAGATGTGGTCCATATATACAATGTAATATTATCAGCTATCAAAATAATGATTTCTCAACATTTCTCTGCAACATGGACGGGACTGGAGGAGATATCAAAGCGAAATAAGTCAAGCAGAGAAAGACAATTATCATATGGTTTCACTCAGTATGGAACATAAGAAGTAGGAAGATCGGTAGAGAAGAAAGGGAAGAAGAAAGGGGGTTAAACAGAAGGGGAATGAACCATGGAGACATGGACTCAGAAACAAACTGAGGGCTTCAGAGGGGAGGGTGTGGAATGGGATGAGGCTGGTGATGGGTAGTAAGGAGAGGCACGTATTGCATGGTGCACTGGTTGATATATCGCAAGTAATGAATCATGAAACTTTTACAAAAAACTAGGGATGTACTGTATGGTGACTAACATAATATAAGAAAAACATTATTATTAAAAAAATCTAAAAGTAATATAGCAATTCAATCCATAATATACAAGGGGCCGTCAATCCACAAGAAGACAAGAATCCCTGTGGAAACGGGTAGAACATGTGAAAGGCAATTTCCAGGACAGAGAATCCAGAAGGCAGGCAAGTGATATTCACACTTATTATTAATCTAAGACATGTCAGTTTAAACAACCATGAATGCCACTTTACACCTTTTCAACCAGCAAAATGAAGACACAGTAAAGGCTCAGTGGGGATAGGAAACCTGTGAGAGAATAGACAGGCACATTATTCCTCCCTCCCTGACAGCCCCACAGATGTGAGGAGAAACCTTCTGGAATTCAGAGCCTAAGGCATCTCAGGGACTATCCAAAATGTCACAGTTGAGGAAATGAGGCCCAGAGATCCCATAGGGCCAGTCACAAACTGTCACCCAGCCCTTAGGAGCACAGACAGGGCAAAACCCAGGCTCTCTACTGATGGCTCCTGAGACTCCTCCCTGGGCCCCCTCTGGTGGCCCCACACCTGGTCTGCCTAGCTCTGATTCTGGGGCCTTCTCCCTACCACTCCCCCCCCACCCCATTGCCTCAGCAAATCTACTCTTCTTTTCTGGCCTCAGTAGCCTTCTGCTGATTGTTCAGCCTGATGGCCCTGTCCTTTCTGACCTGGTGGGATTGTTCCTACTCCCTGGTTCATCCCCTCCCACCCCACTGAGCTCTGAGTCCTATCTCTATCTGGAGCGAGGCTTTTAGGGAAAGGAAGGGGTGGCTGGAAGTAGGTAAAAGGAAGGGAGGGAAGAGAGGGGGATATCAGTACAGGGATAGGGGAGGAGGAAGGGGCAGGGGAAAAGTGGGAGACTCATCATTAGAATTTCCTCCTCATCCTCCCTCCTCAGGGTGATAAAGATACTGTAGGGACAGAGTGATGGAGGTTTCTGATTGTGTCAGACCAGCCTGGGCCCAGGACTCCTCGGTACATTTAACATCCCCCATGGATCCAAAATGAGTACCTATTCTCCTTGTTCTGCCCAGCTATTGGGAGTTCCCCAACCACTCACACCACAATCCTGTGAAGAAAGTTCCTCTTGAGACAACCTCCAGTTTCCATTTATCTGTGTTGACCCTTCATCCCAGTACTGAGCACTCTTAAGACCCAATTCCACAGCCCCTAACTTCTCCAGGCTGATCACCTATGGAAGGTTTCTCTGCATTTGATCAATACCTTCTGCTCCCTGGGCTGACCCCCAGGTAGCATCTTCCCACTTCAGCCCTGCTCCTTCTCTCCCTGGACTCCTGCCCTCTCACCACCCCCTCAGCTGGGCAATCGACCTCACTTCATCAGCTCTCCTCTGTTTCTTGCCTCTGCACTACCTGGAAGTCCTATGTATTTTTTCTTGTGCTCAAATGCATGCCCTTGAACTGAAATGTGTAGGGGAAACTGAACAAGATGGCACATGAACCTCACCAGCTTTCCTCTCCTCCTACCTTGAATATGTTAAAAGCTAAAAATGACTCCAAAATAAATTGTTAAATTGAAAATAAGGAAGGTTGTAATCAGCAGACCAGAGACTGAGGAATTCCTAGGAGTTAAAAAAAAAAATCAGATGCAATTAACATGGCAAAACAGATGCCTTGGCAGCCCAAAATGTGAGCAGAAGACAATTATTCCAAAATGCTTTGTCCACAAAAAGATGTGACAACTAGGATCCATTATTCTGTGTGCTCTATACATTAGGAAATTCATAGCCTAGAGAAAATCATGTTGGATAAACAGAATAACTGCTCTGTGAGTGAAAGATAAATCTTTCAGGGAACAGAAGAAGTTATCACATCCATAAAACAAGAAAAGCCCAGAGTCACATTCAGAACACTGAACATCCAGCAAGGCCAGGGCATTGAGCTCTCAGAATCTACGTTCACCATGAACAATCTTAAGGAAATTTAGCCAACATATTTGCCATAAATATAATGTTAAAGGTAGGTTTTTGGCAAATGTTCCTTATTAAAACCAGGACATTCTCTTCTATTGCTGCTTTGCTGAGAGTTTTTAATTACGAATTGGTGGTGGTGTGGGGGAAGTAGTGCAAATGCTTTCTTCTGCATCTATTGAGATAATCCCGTAATTGTCTTTTATTCGGATGTGGTGAATTAGGTTGACTGATTTTCAAATGTTGAACATAGGTCGTATTCCTGAGATAAAACCCACTTGGTTATATTGTTTAATGTTATTATATACGTTGATGGTTTTGATTTGCTTATTGTTTGTTAAAGATGTTTCTTTTTCTCTCCCTAAATCTTTTTTTAATGTTTTTATTATATTATGTTAGTCACCATACAGTACATCCCTGGTTTTTGATGTAAAGTTCGATGATTCATTAGTTGCGT
>NW_024425452.1:1051474-1052315 GCF_017311325.1 Ursus maritimus | reverse complement strand
ACCTACACCACGTCACGTCATAGTGCAATTCACAAATATAAGATCCAAGGATACAGTATTGAAAGGAAATTTCTCATGTAGAAAGGCAAAAATATTAGGATTACGTCAGACCTGTCTACACAGACCTGGAATGAGAGAAAGGGTTGGGGGGGCATTTTTAAAGCTTTTTCAGAGAAAAACATGCAGCCAAGTCTCCTTTATCCAGCAAGGCTGTCATTCAGAATTGATGGAGAGATAAGGACCTTCCAGAATCACCAGTCACTGACCAATTTCGTAACCACGAAACCAGCCCTACAGGAGATATTAAGGGGGGGTTCTATAAAAGTAAAAAGGCCCCAAGAGTGATACAGAACAGAAATTTACAATCTATAGAAACAAAGACTTTACAGGCAACATGGCATCATTAAAATCATATCTCTCAATATTCAGTCTCAATGTGAATGGCCTAAATGCTCCCATAAAACGCCACAGGGTTGCATTTGGATAAAAAGTCATGACCCATCCATTTGCTGTCTACGAGAGACTCATTTTGAACCTAAAGGTACATCCAGACTGAAAGTGAAGGGATGGAAAACCATTTTTCATGTCAATGAACCTCAAAAGAAAGCTAGGGTAGAATTCTCATATCAGACAGATTGGATTTTAAAGACTGTAGTTAGAGATACAGAAGGACAGTATATTATTCTTAAAGGATGTATCCAATAAGTGGATATGACAATTATAAATATCTATGCCCCCAACAGGGGAGCAGCAAGATACACAAGCCAACTCTTAACCAGAATAAAGAGACATATAGATAAAAATACGTTAATAGTAGGGGACCTCAACACTCCACTATCAG
>NW_024425452.1:1041593-1051464 GCF_017311325.1 Ursus maritimus | reverse complement strand
TTACGGGAGATTACTGACTCAATGAAACATTCCAATGTCAGAATCATCAGCATCCCTGAGGGCGTGGAGAAAGAGAGAGGTCTAGAAGAGATATTTGAATAAATTGTAGCTGAAAACTTCCCTAATCTGCCAAAGGAAATAAGCATTCATGTCCAAGAGGCAGAGAGGACCCCTCCCAAGGTCGACCACAGCAAACCTACACCACGTCACGTCATAGTGCAATTCACAAATATAAGATCCAAGGATACAGTATTGAAAGGAAATTTCTCATGTAGAAAGGCAAAAATATTAGGATTACGTCAGACCTGTCTACACAGACCTGGAATGAGAGAAAGGGTTGGGGGGGCATTTTTAAAGCTTTTTCAGAGAAAAACATGCAGCCAAGTCTCCTTTATCCAGCAAGGCTGTCATTCAGAATTGATGGAGAGATAAGGACCTTCCAGAATCACCAGTCACTGACCAATTTCGTAACCACGAAACCAGCCCTACAGGAGATATTAAGGGGGGGTTCTATAAAAGTAAAAAGGCCCCAAGAGTGATACAGAACAGAAATTTACAATCTATAGAAACAAAGACTTTACAGGCAACATGGCATCATTAAAATCATATCTCTCAATATTCAGTCTCAATGTGAATGGCCTAAATGCTCCCATAAAACGCCACAGGGTTGCATTTGGATAAAAAGTCATGACCCATCCATTTGCTGTCTACGAGAGACTCATTTTGAACCTAAAGGTACATCCAGACTGAAAGTGAAGGGATGGAAAACCATTTTTCATGTCAATGAACCTCAAAAGAAAGCTAGGGTAGAATTCTCATATCAGACAGATTGGATTTTAAAGACTGTAGTTAGAGATACAGAAGGACAGTATATTATTCTTAAAGGATGTATCCAATAAGTGGATATGACAATTATAAATATCTATGCCCCCAACAGGGGAGCAGCAAGATACACAAGCCAACTCTTAACCAGAATAAAGAGACATATAGATAAAAATACGTTAATAAGCTGGCAAAAGTGACAGCCTGAGGCAGGACTGAGGTCTTCAGGACCAGAAACAGACCCGGAAGGTGGTGGATTCCCATCCAGGCCTAGTTCCTCTCCTCCCCCCCCCCCCTGCCTCCCTGCCCCCTGCCAAAGAGCCTGCCTGTCAGGCTACTTACCACCCCAGTCAAGGGTTTGGCCTTTTTGATTCTTCTAGTTCAGAGATGCTGGGAAGCTGGAGTAGAATCAGGCTCTTCTTCTGTTTCCCTCTCCGGAGTTCCCCTTCTATCTTCCACTGTCAGAAACAGGTGGGGGTGGCATAGCTCGAGAGCCCCATGCCTGATCCTGCCAACTGTCCTGCGGTGCTCCTGGCATCAGGTGAGGTGGGAGAGGGTGAAGGAGGGTGAGAGGCAGGGAGAGTGGCTCTGACCAGAGGGCTGACTTTGGGGACTATGCTGTAGGTGTGGGCTTCCTCTCCCCTTACCCCAGCCCTGGGAGAGGAGTAGCTGAGGACAGCTAGGGCCCTGACTTGAGGCTTGTCATCCAGGTTCCTGGGGAAATAGAGTTGTGCCTGTGGAACTTTATGAATTGGTGGGACAGGACTCTCTGTGTAATGCCAATACCCTCTCTAGGGAGAGCCCTATGAGGAAAACCAGTGTCAGCAGACATCTGCAAAGGAGTCTGCCAGATTAGTCACAGTTCCAAGCCCACATGGCAGCTAAGAACTCTCATCACACAATCTGGGGTGGGCTAGATGCTGGCTTTTTCATCACCATGATTTAGCTGAGGGAGGAGGACTCAGTGCCCTACTGGGAAGCTACAACTCTTCCAGCAACTTGGTCACTATTCTCAGAATTATCAGCTTGGTGGTATCTCCAGGTGAGCTTCTTTCTTGAGGAAATGCTCCCTCCCTCCTAAGTTCGGAAGGAATGTCACCCACCCCTTCATGTGCTTCAATCACCTCAGATCCCACCAGATCTTCTTCTGCTCTGATCCAAGGGGAGTGAAGACCCTGTCTCCAGGGAAGGGCTCTTAACCTCTGTTCCACACTGATAGTCCCAGCCCCAACTGGTGGGAAGATCTGCCCAGGAGCTCACTATACAAAAACCCAGAATCTCTCTCTATGTTTCTTTTTTCTTACACACATACACCAACAGCAATGGTGTGCAGACCTTAGGCACAGTTCACCCCTGGCTTAAAGGCCTGACAGACTGTCTCCAGGTCCTCTACTTTCTCTCACAGCATTGGGGCCGACTCCATTCTGTCTCTCTCAGCCTGTGGACAGTTGTGGTCTACTTCTTTATGCTTTAACCCCAACCACTTCTCCTGTGTGGACACCAACCTGGCTTCTAAAAGTACAGGTAGGTCTGGGGTCTCAGTGAGGGTGCATGAAGAGTGACCAGGCAGCTTAGGTCACCTCTGATTTGGGGAAGGAGAACCAGGGAGGCCCTGCCTCTGTAGTTTGAACTCCTGGGGCCTGGGCTGGTGCGACCATCTACCTTCAGGGCTTTCTAGGCTTGAGACCCTGGGAGATAAATGTGCACAATCTGACCCAAACATGAAGATAGCCAAGGATGGGCTGGGTGCCCCAGGAGGCAAGCCTGTCCAGAAGACCCTGCACCTGTGTGTCCCAGACCTACCCTTGCTTCCCAACAGCAGGAGAAACTCGCCTTTGGGCCCAGGGCCAGCCTGGACTTCAGCTGATTATAAAGATCTCAGGCATCAGTTTCCCCTGGCCTGAGGGATCCTAAGGAGCTGGCTCTGTCCCCTTTCCACTTCCTTCAAGGTTTTTGGAGGCCAGTCGGCATTGTCTATTCTGGTTCCCGGGCGTCACTGTCTTCTTTTGTGTCCTCCTTAGTTCTGATCACTTCTCCAGAGAGTACCTTCTGGCCCACCCTCTCTCAATGCCTCTGAGCTCAAGTAGGTCAGGTAGGTCACCAGAAGAGAGAGTCCTAGGAAGGATGGCCGGATAGCTCATGCACCTCAGAGTCAGGAAGAGGAGACCCAAGGATAATTGCCAAGATGGTTGAAGTACAGGGTGCTGTAGAGGCTTCTCCAAGTCTCAGATTCAAAACTGGGGAGAGAGGAATAAGGAGGAGGGTAGAGGTCATTAACTCTAGAGGAACTATATAAAAGCAGTTAGACATGAGATTTCTGGAATAGAGACCAAATGGAACCAACATAATGTGGAAGCCAGAGGCTACACTGGTGTGCAAATGGTAGATGTGAGATCACAGATGGGCAGATGGTGGCTGGAGACATAATAAAAACAGGTAGAGAAAACTTCTGATTTCTCCTCTCGACTCTTGCAGTCATGAGCTTTGAGACCATTATGACCTTCCCTTCATTGCAGATAGGCTGTCATCAGCCTAGGTCACAGGTGCTCTAGGGGACCATGTGACCAAGCAAAAGCAGGGGTGATTGATGAAGATATGTGGCCAACTGCCATGGGCATTTGCTCCCTAAATCTTTTCTTCTCCAAACTCCAAGGCAGGTGGGTTACAAACTAAAGAGGATCTCCCAAAGTGTTTAAAGGTGAAACTTTGGCCAGAGGATGGGAATGGCAGCAATGTGGGTACAAAAGGGGTATTCTTATGCCTCTAGGTACCACTTTTAAAGCTCATGAGATAAAAGGATCTAGCCTTCAGTCTTCCCTATCACTAGACTGGGATATGATTACCCCAGGGAATCCGACTCAGAAGTCAAAACAACTTGGTGCCTTAAAGAGCTACTGCCTTAAAAGAGTAACAACACACCAAAGAAGAGAAACCATCTGAAGAAGAACTATGAGGACTGACAGCACACAATAATTATAGGTAAATATTGTCGGTATGGATAAGAGGTAATGGAAAACATAAACTACATGAATCAAAAGCAAGAACCATTAAAACTCAAAATTAAAATAATGATTGTGAAGAATATTGTGGTTGAAAGTCCCCATATATGTGGTATGTAAAGAATAGATGCGGTGGGAGCATGAGCTAGAAGAAAAGCTCAGGAATGCTTCCTTTAGAAAGTTCCTGTAAAGCATTAGGAGATTAAAGAATCAAAGACAAGTGAAGAGACATGGAAAAACAGATGTACCAACATATGGTTACAATAATCCCGTGAAAGAAAAAAAGACGGAAGGGAAGAAATATTTGAAGAAAAAATTAATATAAATCTCTCAGAATTATAGAAGAAGAAAAAGATCTTGGATCGGAAAGACTCATACATTGCCAAGAAGGGAAAATAGGAGACAAACACACATGCACACACACACAGCCCTAAATTCATCATATGAAGTGTAAGAATATCAGAGACAAAGGGTATCTAAAGACTTTCAGATCACCTATAGAAGAACAAGAACTAGATTTACATTAGAATTCTTAAGAGGAGCACTGGATGCCAGAAGACAATATTATTGAAGGACTGAAAAAAAGAACTTTGTACCTAGAATTTTATATCCAGCCAAATTGTCACTCAAATATTTGATCATATACTTTGGGACTTTGAAAGCCTTGGAAAGTTTGCCACATGCAAAGATCCCCACTGAACCTGGAGGAAATGCTCAAAACAAATTCAGAAGATGCTGCAGAGGCAGGAAAGAGTGTGATCAAGCACTTTGGTAAGTCTATTTTTTTTATTAAACAAACAAACAAACAAAAGCAACTAGAACCAAAATGAAGAAAAAGAGAAAATATATTAATGACAACTGAAAAATAACATTCCAGACAACATCAACATGGGGTGAGGAGGAGAGACCAGAAGACCACGAAAGGATGGCAAGTACTTGTCTCGTGAGAGGAAATATGTACATATTGATAAGTTTAAGGGAGCAACAGGAGTAAATCAATTTAAATATGGGTCATCAGTTAAGTAAATAGAACGTATACTCTTTTAGAAAGATAATTATCATATGGTTTCACTCATATATGGATCATAAGAAATAGCGCAGAGGATCATTGGGGGAAGGAGGGAAAACTGAATGGGAAGAAATCAGAGAGGGAGAAAAACCATGACAGACTCTTGACTCTGCGAAATAAACTGAGGGTTGTGGAAAGGGAGGTGGGTGAGGGGAAGTGGGTGGGAGGAAAGGGGATGTGGTGAGGAGGAAGAGGACACCTGTTCTAGCCAGCCAGATCAGCAGAATCAACCCTGGTGATCAATGGGTGACAGATGTCGCAGCCAGATTGCCCTCACATCCTTGTTAATTTTTAAAGAACTGATAAACTTACTGTAAAATTATATGGAAAAATAAAGATGCATGAATAGCTATGTCAATCAGGAAAAATAAAAAAAGCTAGGACTCAACCTACCAAATATTAAGATACACTAGTAAGTAATACAACTGACATCAGTGGTGCTGGTACAACAAGAGCTGACAAATGAGACAATGGTATAGGTAAACTTCCAGACAGTTCCATATATACACAGGAGCATACTTTATCATAAGGAAGCACCATGAATCAATGGAGCTAAGGGCCCATTATTTGGTAGACATCCTTGAGAAAAAACTGGCGAATATATTTAAAAAAACAACCAAAAACCCAAAAATACTGTAACATTAAATACTGCCTAACATTAAATACAAAGATGGACCCTGAGGAGTTCAAGGATATGTGTAAAAATAAAATTATTAAGTTAATAGAAAAAAAAAAACCCTACAGATGAATACCAAGTAATGAAGAAGGACTTCTTCTACAAAGTTTTAAAGGCACAAATCATAAGGCAAAAATATTTAATTTGATTACATCAAAATTGAGGAATTCTGTTCAATGAATAACGCTATAGGGAAACTTATCAAGCAGATGACAGACTGGAAAAATTAGCCAAAAATATCTAAAAGTGAGGGGTGGAGTTACGATGGCGGAGGAGTAGGGGTCCTTTTTTCTGCTGGTCCCCTGAGCCGAGCTGGATGGTACCAGACCATTATGAAAACCCACGGAATCAGCCTGAGACGCAGGAAGATATATCTGGATCTCTACAAATGAACATCTCCGGGCTGAGTATTGAGGAGGGAAGTGGGGAGCCATGAATCAGCCACACAGATATTGGAAGAAAAAAGGAAAGGGGAGGGAGCCAACGTGCTCGGGCACCAGGAAGCAGTAGCCACCTGCACTGGAGAGTGGGCCGAACCTCGAGGATGGGCGCCGGGAGAGAACGGACTGACTGAGACCGTGAGCCTGGGAGTGTCGCGTGTCCAAACTGAAACCGGAGCTCCAGAGCTCACTGGAACCGGGCTGAGCAGGAGCTCAGGAGCGTGCCCGCGACCAGACTGAAAACCCTTGCTCTGGAGTGCGCGCGAACCTCACTGAAACGAGGGATCTCAGGAGCGCACGCGGGCGGCTAGCGGCTGGCAGTGTTAGAAACACAAAGGACACAGACGTGCGGCCCTGGAAGTGAGGGCTGGGCGCCGGCTGCAGGGTTTTTAGCAGCACCAACAGAAACAGAGTTAAAAAGGCAAAGAGAGCTCAGGTGAGAGCAGATCAAGCATCCCTCTGTTCTGAGACAGAGGCTAGGATACGGCCACTGCTGCTCTGACTCTCAGAAGAGGCACAGCAAACCGCCAGGGAAAGCCGCCAGAGAACAAAAAGCCTGGAAATACCAGCTCACATTGTGCCAATCCCCATCCCCCTCCCAGGGGACACGGAGACTACCCAAACAGGGTTGCCTGAGTATTGGTGGGGCAGGCCCTTCCCAGAAGACAGGCTGAAAAATCAAGAAGCCCACATCCCTAAGGTCCCTATAAAACAAGTGCACACTGCCTGGGTCCTGGTCAATAATTTGGGCTCTGGACAACTTCGCAACCTCTCCTCATCAGAATGACGAGAAGGAGAAATCCCCACAGCAAATAAAAGACAATGATATGGATATAACCAAATTATCAGAAATGGAATTCAGAGTAACAATGGTCAAGATGATGTGTAGGCTTGAAAAATATTAATGAAAATATTAACGAGAATATAGAATCTCTAAGGGTGGAAATGAGAGCAATCTGGCAGAAATTAAAATGCTATGAGCCAAATGCAGTCAAACTAGAGGCTCTGACGGTCAGGGTAAATGAGGCAGAAGAACGAATCAGCGAAATGGAGGATGGGATGGTGAAGAGAAAGCTAAAACAGAAACTTGGCTCAAAAAATCCGATCTCAAGAATGTAGATTACGGAGATTACTGACTCAATGAAACATTCCAATGTCAGAATCATCAGCATCCCTGAGGGCGTGGAGAAGAGAGAGGTCTAGAAGAGATATTTGAATAAATTGTAGCTGAAAACTTCCCTAATCTGCCAAAGGAAATAAGCATTCATGTCCAAGAGGCAGAGAGGACCCCTCCCAAGGTCGACCACAGCAAACCTACACCACGTCACGTCATAGTGCAATTCACAAATATAAGATCCAAGGATACAGTATTGAAAGGAAATTTCTCATGTAGAAAGGCAAAAATATTAGGATTACGTCAGACCTGTCTACACAGACCTGGAATGAGAGAAAGGGTTGGGGGCATTTTTAAAGCTTTTTCAGAGAAAAACATGCAGACCAAGTCTCCTTTATCCAGCAAGGCTGTCATTCAGAATTGATGGAGAGATAAGGACCTTCCAGAATCACCAGTCACTGACCAATTTCGTAACACACGAAACCAGCCCTACAGGAGATATTAAGGGGGTTCTATAAAAGTAAAAAGGCCCAAGAGTGATACAGAACAGAAATTTACAATCTATAGAAACAAAGACTTTACAGGCAACATGGCATCATTAAAATCATATCTCTCAATATTCAGTCTCAATGTGAATGGCCTAAATGCTCCCATAAAACGCCACAGGGTTGCATTGGAAAAAAGTCATGACCCATCCATTTGCTGCTCGACGAGACTCATTTTGAACCTAAAGGTACATCCAGACTGAAAGTGAAGGATGGAAAACCATTTTTCATGTCAATGAACCTCAAAAGAAAGTAGGGTAGAATTCTCATATCAGACAGATTGGATTTAAAGACTGTAGTTAGAGATACAGAAGGACAGTATATTATTCTTAAAGGATGTATCCAATAAGTGGATATGTAAATTATAATAATCTATGCCCCAACAGGGAGCAGCAAGATACACAAGCCAACTCTTAACCAGAATAAAAGAGACATATAGATAAAAATACGTTAATAGTAGGGGACCTCAACACTCCACTATCAGCAATAGACAGATCACCTAAGCAGAAAATCAACAAAAAAACAAGAGCTTTGAATGCCATATTAGACCAGATGGACCTCATAGATATATATAGAAGACTACACCCCAGAACAAAAGAATACTCCTTCTATTCTAATGCACATGGAACCTTCTCCAGAATAGACCATATGCTGGGTCACAAAACAGTTCTCAACCGATACCAAAAGACTGAAATTATTCCCTGCATATTCTCAGACCACAATGCTTTGAGATTGGAACTCAATCACAAGGAAAAATTTGGAAGAAACTAAAACACTTGGAAACTAAGAACCATCCTGCTCAAGAATGATTCGATAAACCAGGAAATCAAAAATCAATTTAAACAATTTATGGAGACCAATGAGAATGAAAACACAATGGTCCAAAACCTATGGGACACTGTAAAGGCAGTCCTAAGCGGAAAATACATAGCCATCCAAGCCTCACTCAAAAGAATAGAAAAATCTAAAATGCAGTTTTTATTCTCACCCAAGAAGCTGGAAAGGAACAGAAGAATAGGCCTAATCCACGCACGAGAAAGCAGTTGATCAAGATTAGAGCAGAGATCAGTGAATTAGAAACCAGGAGCAAGGTAGAGCAGATCAACAGAACTAGAAGCTTGTTCTTTGAAAGAATAAATAAGATCGATAAGCCACTGGCAAGACTTATTCAAAAGAATAGAGAAAGGACTCAAATTAACAAAATTATGAATGAAAAGGGAGCGGTAACAACCAACACCAATGAAATAGGAAGGATCTGTAGAAACTTTTATCAACAGCTTTATGCCAATAAATT
Source organism: Ursus maritimus (assembly GCF_017311325.1). Classification (NCBI taxonomy): domain Eukaryota; kingdom Metazoa; phylum Chordata; class Mammalia; order Carnivora; family Ursidae; genus Ursus; species Ursus maritimus. The sequence continues at coordinate 1,042,505 of NW_024425452.1, read as the reverse complement.
AAACAACCTGGAAGATATAGATGCTTCCTGGAAACCTATAAACTACCAAGACTGAAACAGGAAGAAGTTGATTATTTAAACAGACAGATTAATTATGAAGAGATTGAAGCAGTGATCAAAAACCTCCCCAAATACAAGACTCCAGGGCCTGATGGATTCACCCGGGAATTCTACCAAACATTCAAAGAAGAAATAATACCTGTTCTCCTGAAGCTGTTTCAAAAAATAGAAACAGAAGGAAGACTACCAAACTCATTCTATGAGGCAGTATTACCTTGATCCCCAAACCAGGCAAAGACCCATCAAAAGGAGAATTACAGACCGATATCCCTGATGAATATGGACGCCAAAATTCTCAACAAGATCCTAGCTAATAGGATCCAACAGTACATTAAAAGGATTATCCATCATGACAAAGTGGGATTCATCCCTGGGATGTAAGGGTGGTTCAACATTCACAAATTGATCAGTGTGATACATCATATCAACAAGAAAAGACTCAAGAACCATATGATTCTCTCAATAGATGCAGAAAAATATTTGACAAAATACAGCATCCTTTCCTGATCAAAACCCTTCAGAGTGTAGGGATAGAGGGTACATTCCTCAATTTCATAAAAACCATCTATGAAAAGCCTACAGCAAATATCATTCTCAATGGGGAAAAGCTGGAAGCCTTTCCTTAAGATCAGAACACCGACAAGGATGCCCACTCGCCACTATGATTCAACATAGTACTAGAAGTCCTTGCAACAGCAATCAGACAACAAAAGGGATAAAAGGTATCCAAATCGGCAAAGAAGTCAAACTGTCCTCTTCGCAGATGACATGATACCCTATGTGGAAAACCCAGAGACTCCACCCCCAAACTACTAGAAGTTATAGAGCAATTCAGTAATGTGGCAGGATACA
>NW_024425452.1:1004257-1041568 GCF_017311325.1 Ursus maritimus | reverse complement strand
AGTAGGGGACCTCAACACTCCACTATCAGCAATAGACAGATCACCTAAGCAGAAAATCAACAAAAAAACAAGAGCTTTGAATGCCATATTAGACCAGATGGACCTCATAGATATATATAGAAGACTACACCCCAGAACAAAAGAATACTCCTTCTATTCTAATGCACATGGAACCTTCTCCAGAATAGACCATATGCTGGGTCACAAAACAGTTCCTAACCGATACCAAAAGACTGAAATTATTCCCTGCATATTCTCAGACTACGTTTTGAGATTGGAAACTCAATCACAAGGAAAAATTTGGAAGAAACTAAAACACTTGGAAACAAGAACCATCCTGCTCAAGAATGATTCGATAAACCAGGAAATCAAAAATCAATTTAAACAATTTATGGAGACCAATGAGAATGAAAACACAATGGTCCAAAACCTAAGGACACTGTAAAGGCAGTCCTAAGCGGAAAATACATAGCCATCCAAGCCTCACTCAAAAGAATAGAAAAATCTAAAATGCAGTTTTTATATTCTCACCTCAAGAAGCTGGAACAGGAACAGAAGAATAGGCCTAATCCACGCACGAGAAAGCAGTTGATCAAGATTAGAGCAGAGATCAGTGAATTAGAAACCAGGAGCAAGGTAGAGCAGATCAACAGAACTAGAAGCTTGTTCTTTGAAAGAATAAATAAGATCGATAAGCCACTGGCAAGACTTATTCAAAAGAATAGAGAAAGGACTCAAATTAACAAAATTATGAATGAAAAGGGAGCGGTAACAACCAACACCAATGAAATAGGAAGGATCTGTAGAAACTTTTATCAACAGCTTTATGCCAATAAATTAAACAACCTGGAAGATATAGATGCTTCCTGGAAACCTATAAACTACCAAGACTGAAACAGGAAGAAGTTGATTATTTAAACAGACAGATTAATTATGAAGAGATTGAAGCAGTGATCAAAAACCTCCCCAAATACAAGACTCCAGGGCCTGATGGATTCACCCGGGAATTCTACCAAACATTCAAAGAAGAAATAATACCTGTTCTCCTGAAGCTGTTTCAAAAAATAGAAACAGAAGGAAGACTACCAAACTCATTCTATGAGGCCAGTATTACCTTGATCCCCAAACCAGGCAAAGACCCCATCAAAAAGGAGAATTACAGACCGATATCCCTGATGAATATGGACGCCAAAATTCTCAACAAGATCCTAGCTAATAGGATCCAACAGTACATTAAAAGGATTATCCATCATGACAAAGTGGGATTCATCCCTGGGATGTAAGGGTGGTTCAACATTCACAAATTGATCAGTGTGATACATCATATCAACAAGAAAAGACTCAAGAACCATATGATTCTCTCAATAGATGTAGAAAAATATTTGACAAAATACAGCATCCTTTCCTGATCAAAACCCTTCAGAGTGTAGGGATAGAGGGTACATTCTCAATTTCATAAAAACCATCTATGAAAGCCTCAGCAAATATCATTCTCAATGGGGAAAAGCTGGAAGCCTTTCCCTTAAGATCAGAACACGACAAGGATGCCCACTCGCCACTATGATTCAACATAGTACTAGAAGTCCTTGCAACAGCAATCAGACAACAAAAGGGATAAAAGGTATCCAAATCGGCAAAGAAGTCAAACTGTCTCTCTTCGCAGATGACATGATACCCTATGTGGAAAACCCAGAAGACTCCACCCCCAAACTACTAGAAGTTATAGAGCAATTCAGTAATGTGGCAGGATACAAAATCAATGCTCAGAAGTCAGTTGCATTTCTATACACGAGCAATGAGACTGAAGAAAGAGAAATTAGGAGTCCATCCCATTTACAATACCACCAAAAATCATAGTGATCTCAGAATTAACTTAACCAGAGATGTAAAGGACCTATATTCTAGAAACTACAAATCACTCTTGAAAGACATTGAGGAAGCACAAAAGATGGAAAAATATTCCATGCCTCATGGATCGGAAGAATTAACATAGTTAAAATGTCTATGCTACCCAGAGCATCACACTCAATGCCATCCAATCAAAATACCATGACATTTTTCAAAGAACTGGAACAAACAGCTCTTAAATTTGTGTGGAACCAGAAAAGGCCTCGAATCGCCAAGGAACTGTTGAAAAGGAAAAACAAAGCTGGGCATCACAATGTCGGATTTCGAGCTGTACTACAAAGCTGTGATCACAAAGACAGCATGGTACTGGTGCAAAAACAGACACATAGACCCATGGAACAAAATAGAGAGCGAAATGGACCCTCGGCTCTTGGGAAACTAATCTTGGATAAAGCAGGAAAAAACATCCAGTGGAAAAAGACAGGTCTTTCAATAAATGGTGCTGGGAAAATTGGTCAGCTACATGCAAAAGAATGAAACTGACCACTCTCTCACACATACACAAAGATAAACTCCAAATGGATGAAAGACCTCGATGTGAGACAGGAATCCATCAAAATCATAGAGGAGAACATAGGCTGCAACCTCTTTGACATCGGCCACAGCAACTTTTTCATGACACATCTCCAAAGGCAAGAGAAATAGAAGAAAAAAGAACTTGTGGGACTTCATCAAAATAAAACTTCTGCACAGCCAAGGAAACAGTGAAAAAACTAAGCGGCAGCCCTTAGAATGGGAGAAGATATTTGCGAATGATACTACAGATAAAAGACTGTATCCAAGATCTACAAAGACCTTCTCAAACTTAATACACAAGAAACAAATAAACATAATATAAAATGGGCAGAAGATATGAACAGACACTTTTCCAATGATGACATACAAATGGCAAACAGACACATGAAAAATGTTCAACATCATTAGCCATCAGGAAATTCAAATCAAAACCACACTGAGATACTCACCTTACAGCCAGTTAGAATGGCAAAAATTGACAAGGCAGGAAACAAAAATGTTGGAGAGGATGTGGAGAAGGGGATCCCTCCTACACTGTTGGTGGGAATGCAAGTTGGTACAGCCACTCTGGAAACAGTGTGAGTTCTTAAAGTTAAAAATTGAGCTACCTATGATCCAGCCATTGCACTACTGGGTGTTTACCCCAAAGATACAGGCTAGTGAAGAGAAGGGCCATATGCACCCCAATGTTCATAGCAGCATTATCCACAAAGCTAAATTGTGGAAGAGTCGAAGATGCCCTCCAACAGATGACTGGATTAAGAAGATGTGGTCCATATATACAATGTGTAATACCAGCTATCAAAATAGATTTCTCACATTTTCTGCAACATGGACGGGACTGAAATATGCATGAACGAAAGCTCAGTCAGAAGCAGAAACATACAAATGTTTCACCATTATGGAAATAAAAGTAAAGATCGGTAGAGAAGAAAGGGAAGAAGAAAGGGGGTTAAACAGAAGGGGGAATGAACCAGAGACGATGGACTCAGAAAACACGAGGGCGTTCAGAGGGGATGGGAGTGAATGGTGTGAGGCTGGTGATGGGTAGTAAGGAGGCACGTATTGATGGTGCACTGGTTGATATGCACGCTAAGTAATGAATCATGAAACTTTTACATAAAAACTAGGGATGTACTGTATGGTGACTAACATAATATAAGAAAAACATTATTATTAAAAAATCTAAAAGTAATATAGCAATTCAATCCATAATATACAAGGGGCCGTGCAATCCACAAGAAGACAAGAATCCCTGTGGAAACGGGTAGAACATGTGAAAGGCAATTTCCAGGACAGAGAATCCAGAAGGCAGGCAAGTGATATTCACACTTATTATTAATCTAAGACATGTCAGTTTAAACAACCATGAATGCCACTTTACACCTTTTCAACCAGCAAAATGAAGACACAGTAAAGGCTCAGTGGGGATAGGAAACCTGTGAGAGAATAGACAGGCACATTATTCCTCCCTCCCTGACAGCCCCACAGATGTGAGGAGAAACCTTCTGGAATTCAGAGCCCAAGGCATCTCAGGGACTATCCAAAATGTCACAGTTGAGGAAATGAGGCCCAGAGATCCCATAGGGCCAGTCACAACTGTCACCCAGCCCTTAGAGCACAGACAGGGCAAAAACCCAGGCTCTCTACTGATGGCTCCTGAGACTCCTCCCTGGGCCCCTCTGTGTGGCTCCCCACACCTGGTCTGCTCAGCTCTGATTCTTGGCCTTCTCCCTACCACTCCCCCCCACCCCCATTGCCTCAGCAAATCTACTCTTCTTTTTCTGGCCTCAGTAGCCTTCTGCTGATTGTTCAGCCTGATGGCCCTGTCCTTTCTGACCTGGTGGGATTGTTCCTACTCCCTGGCTCTATCCCTCCCACCCCACTGAGCTCTGAGTCCTATCTCTATCTGGAGCGAGGCTTTTAGGGAAAGGAAGGGGTGGCTGGAAGTAGGTAAAAGGAAGGGAGGGGAAGAGAGGGGGATACTCAGTAACAGGGATAGGGGAGGAGGAAGGGGCAGGGAAAGAAAGTGGGGAAATTCACCTCAATTTAGAATTTCCTCCCTCATCCTCCCTCCTCAGGGTGATAAAGATACTGTAGGGACAGCAGTGATGGAGGTTTCTGATTGTGTCAGACCAGCCTGGGCCCCAGGACTCTTCGGACATTTAACATCCTCCATGGATCCAAAATGAGTACCTATTCTCCTTGTTCTGCCAGCTATTGGGAGTTCCCCTAACCACTCACACCACAATCCTGTGAAGAAAGCCTTCTTGAGACAACCTCCAGTTTCCATTTATCTGTGTTGACCCTTCATCCCAGTACTGAGCACTCTTAAGACCCAATTCCACAGCCCCTAACTTCTCCAGGCTGATCACCTATGGAAGGTTTCTCTGCATTTGATCATATCACTTCTTGCCCCCGGGCTGACCCCCAGGTAGCATCTTCCCACTTCAGCCCTGCCTCCTTCTCTCCCTGGACTCCTGCCCCTCTCACCACCCCCTCAGCTGGGCACCGACCTCACTTCATCAGCTCTCCTCTGTTTCTTGCCTCTGCACCACCTGGAAGTCCTATGTATTTTTTCTTGTGCTCAAATGCATGCCCTTGAACTGAAATGTGTAGGGGAAACTGAACAAGATGGCAATGAACCTCACCAGCTTTCCTCTCCTCCTACCTTGAATATGTTAAAAGCTAAAAATGACTCCAAAATAAATTGTTAAATTGAAAATAAGGAAGGTTGTAATCAGCAGACCGAGACTGAGGAATTCCTAGATGTTAAAAAAAATCAGATGAATTAACATGGCAAAAACAGATGCCTTGGCAGCCCAAAATGTGAGCAGAAGACAATTATTCCAAAATGCTTTTGTCCACAAATAAGATGACAACTAGGATCCATTATTCTGTGTGCTCTATACATTAGGAAATTCATAGCCCAAGAGAAAATCATGTTGGATAAACAGAATAACTGCCTGTGAGTGAAAGATAAATCTTTCAGGGAACAGAAGAAGTTATCACATCCATAAAACAAGAAAAGCCCAGAGTCACATTCAGAACACTGAACATCCAGCAAGGCCAGGGCATTGAGCTCTCAGAATCTACGTCACCATGAACAATCTTAAGGAAATTTAGCCAACAATATTTGCCAATAAATATATGTTAAAGGTAGGTTTTTGGCAAATGTTCCTTATTAAAACCAGGACATTCTCTTCTATTGCTGCTTTGCTGAGAGTTTTTAATTACAATTGGTGGTGGTGTGGGGGAGTAGTGGCAAATGCTTTCTTCTGCATCTATTGAGATAATCCCGTAATTGTCTTTTATTCCGGATGTGGTGAATTAGGTTGACTGATTTTCAAATGTTGAACATAGGTCGTATTCCTGAGATAAAACCCACTTGGTTATATTGTTTAATGTTATTATATACGTTGATGGTTTTGATTCTGCTTATGTTTGTTAAAGATGTTTCTTTTTCTCTCCCTAAATCTTTTTTTAATGTTTTTTATTATATTATGTTAGTCACCATACAGTACATCCCTGGTTTTTGATGTAAAGTTCGATGATTCATTAGTTGCGTATAACACCCAGTGCACCATGCAACGTGCCCTCCTCACTACCCATCACCAGTCTATCCCATTCCCCCCCCCCCCTCCCCTCTGAAGCCCTCAGTCTCCACAGTTCTCATGCCAACCTCCCTCCCTCATTCACTCCCCACTTTCTTTATCCCTTTCTTCCCCTACCGATCTTCCTAGTTCTCTTATGTTCCATAGATGAGAGAAACCATATGATAATTGTCTTTCTCTGCTTGACTTATTTCACTTAGCATTATCTTCTCAGTACCGTCCATGTTGCAGCAAATGTTGAGAACTGCTCTTTTGATAGCTGAGGAACCAAGATGCCCTTCAACAGATGACTGGATTAAGAAGTTGTGGTCCATATATACAATGGAATATTACTCAGCTGTTAGAGATGTTTCTATCTATGTGCATAAGGCACGCACAACTGTACTTTTCTTTTCCTCTAATGTCCTTGTCAGGTTTTAGGTGTCAAGGATATTCTGGCTTTACTAAATCAGGTTGGGGTATGTTTCCTTTTCTACCTTCAATAGTTTCTGCTAACAGTGGCATTGTTCCGTCTTAAGTATTTGATGCAGCTCCCTAAAGAGAGTTGAAGAAAATTGAGTCTGGAGTTTTCTTTGTGGAAAGAATTTTACTCTATGTACATTAGACCGTGGTTTTTGATGGAAAAATAAAGTAAAAGAAAAAAATAGAATGCCGTTAAATCGCCTTTGTACATAAAAGCCTGATGTATACACATTTTTAGAGATTTTGATAAATCCTTCCAAATTTCTCTCAAGAAACATTGAATCCAGTTTATACTTCCTCTCTCAGTGGAATGAGTGTTGGGTTTTATGGTTTATGCGTCACAGCTATCGCTGTGATTCCAGGCAATAAGTCCTCACAAGAGGTAAATGGAATCCCCACTCTTCAAGCCACTTACGGCTGGGGTGGAGGAAAAAAGGAAGATGTGTTGGGAGGCCGAGAGAGCCTTTGAACGCACTGGATCTGAGGACAGTGAAGACATATTAAGCAGGAAGGGTGAATAAAGAAAGTGTAACAGGACTTCTGGGAGCGGAGAGGTCAGAAGTGACAACTGTAACTCATTCTCTACCCCATATGCCTGGTGCCTCGCATGACGCCTAAGACTGAAACAAGACAAATGAATGAATGAATGAATGAACGGAGAATAAGTAAGAGACTCAAAGTTTGGAGTCAGCAAAGATCAAGCTTCCTTGGTTTGGGGTTTGCGAGTTCAAGCTCAGCTGAAGACTTTTACTGTGCGTCCTGTCTAAGGAGAAGAAAGTTGGCATAGGTGAGCAGGGGGAGCACACATCATCGTGAAGGCCCCTGTCACCCCCAGTGAGCAGACGACACAGCTCCTGGACGTCGGAAGTCTATCCTCCTGATTCTTAGAGCTCGGGACTGAGTGAAGGGTGGGGTCTTGGGCCAAATGCTGGGTCATTGCTGCTGCCGGGAGGCTGGCTGAGCGAGATAGGGTTGAGGGAGAGGAAGCTGAGTGGGCATGCGCGAGCGGCAGCGGGCCAGCCCAGGGGCCAGCCCAGGGGCCGGGGGCTGGGGGCGTGGCTTCTGGAGACGCGGGGAGGGGGTGCCTGCAGGAGGAGGCGGTGTGAGGGCGGGCGGTTAGCTGGTGGGTGGTTAGACCGGAAGGTAGGAGAACTGAAGAGAGGGATAAAGTGAAGGGAGGCAAGTGCGTACTGAAACGGAGAGCCAGCTTCTGTGTGTGTGTGTGTGTGTGTGTGTGTGTGTGTGTGTGTGTGTGTGTACGGCGGGCGCCCTCCACGTGTGACAGCACAGAAGCCCCACCCTGAGCCCAAACTAGGCTCCGAGACTTAACAATTTGCATCTCTCTTCCTGTCACCGAACCGCGGCAGAAATAAGATCGCCTGGGAGCGCGGAAGGAGTTCTTCGCCAGTGTGAGCGCGAGGAGGCTGTTCTGACCCGCCAGCAATTGGCAGGAACGACAGGGCCCATCAGTGCGCATCAGTGAGGGCTGAGGAATGAATGAATGGAGTCTAAAAGAACCTCCTTGCAGATGTGTGTTGGCGAAAACCTAGGATCCGAGGGTGCCCTGCCCCAGCCCCGAGCCCCTACCTGTGGGTCTCTGAGCCCTGGGAATCCCAGGAGTCTGTAGCTGAGGGTTAGAAAACTCACCCCAGCCCCCTACGCAATCCCCCTGTGCTAGAGGCACCCCCACCGGCCAGTTTCCAGGAGGGGACCCAGAGGACGGAGTCTTCTGACTCTGACAGCCCTCCTTGGGCTGGGGCGGGGGGCAGACTGGAGTGGAGCAGCCACACATGCCTGAAGTTTCGGGGAAGAGGGCGTAGAGCAGCAGCCAGCACCGCCCTCCGTAGGCTCCTGTGGGCCCTGCGGTCTTGCCGATCACAGTGGGTCCCACAACTTCCCCTCACTTCCCTAAATGGGCAACTGCACTTTCAGGCCAGGTCCTTCCCTGGCAGACCTAAGTGGCACATCCTGCATTGGCCTGGGCCCCTAACCCTGGATTCAGGTGTCTCGGCCCCCTGCTGGCCTGCTGTGACTGTCCCCAGCTGGATGGAGCCATGGCTCCGCCTTCCTGCTGCTGTTGCTGTGGCTACAGGGCCCTGTCTCAGGTGTGAGGGCAGAGGAGTCTGTCCTATGGGAGGAAATGGCCTTTTCTAGACTCTCCCTCTCTACTTTCCTTGCCCAATAATCTTATTTCATGCCTTGTGGGGTTGGAGGAGAAGGGAGGACATGGAGCTGACCTAGCAGCTCCTAACCAGTAAGAAGGTCTCATCCCACTATCTGGCTCCCCAAGCAAAGCTAACACAGGACTCACAAACTAAGATAAAGCTCTGAACCCTCTCTGGTTGGGCTCCTCTTCCATCCAGGCTTGGTCAGACCTCTGACCATGGACATGTGATTTCCTTACACAAAAACCCTCGTCCCGTCGAAAGCCGCTTGGTTCTTACAAGAACTGTTGCATCACGCGTGTGTGTTTTAACTGGCTAGTGGCTTGTGCCACTACCCCTGTCCCCATCCCCTGTCCTGAGGGGAAGCCATCCTTGAAGGCCTCGCTACCCCTAGCTACTAAATGCTCCTGAGGGGCCTCCCCACTCCTGCCTCCTGACTGCCATGGCCACCAAGTCACCCTTTCCTGTTCATTCAGCTCCTTCACTGCCTGTGAGGGAGTGGAAGGTGGGCACAAATTAACACACAGACCCTTCCCAAGGGCACCACCCCAGCACCTCTCCTAGAGGCACTCCTCTCCTGCCAGGGCAGAGTGTGTCTCCTGTAGGAGTAATCCTGGGGTCCCAAACCTCCCACCCACCAAATCACTGAGTTGGGTCATTCTGTTTGGTTTGTGTGGGACAAAGGGATGCCAGAGCGGGTGCTACTCACCCCAAGCCTCAGCTCCAGTGCAGCTGGTTGGAAGCAGGTGACAGCTCCTGTGGGGTGCGGGGTCCTTGGCCATCACCAGCTCTGGGCTCCACTGAGAGAGTCTGGAACAACCTGCATTTGAGAAAAGGAAGCACGCTGGAGCACCAGCTACCTTCCCAGGCACTGTCCTGGGGCCCAGTTCCCACAGCCGACCTGAGACAGATAAGAAACAGAGACTTACGGGGTCTACTTCACAGTTAGTCAATGGTGGAACCAGTGTTTTAACCCATATTTATTTAGACTCCAAAATGTGTGCTCTTCACTCTGTCCTGCTGGGGAGAAACTTGTGTGTGTGTGTGTGTGTGTGTGTGTGTGTGGGTGGCTGGCAGGCTCTGGGGGCTGTGAGAGGAGTAAGTGATGAGCTTACGGTGGGCAGTGGAGTGGAGGGAGCCCATCACAGTTTTGTCCCTCTCCCTGTCCCCCTGATTCCCCTAGTTCTACTCTCTCCCCACTAGCCATGGATTGTGAAATGCACAGACCACATCTTATTTCTAGGTGGAGACTATAACAGACTGTGGACGAAGAGTGAATAATTGTACTGTTCTTCAGTTTGCACTCCATTGGGAATTTAGAAGCATGTTTGGGCATTTTTAATCTCTGGGTTTTATGCAACTAGAGTGTTTTAAAATGAAATAGCACCTGAAATGAACTACAACAACTCGCTATTTAAAAGATAACTATGATAGAACTTATTTGTGGAAATAAATAACTACTCTTAATTTTCAAATTTTGGATTTTCTTATCTATCTAAATTGTTTGTGCTCTGGGATTTCATACCTTTGTGACTTCTGTTTTTGTCTGTGTATCTCTCTCACTGAGGACAAGACTTGGAGTCTTTCCCACAAGCCCCTGAAGATGGGGCTATTACTCCATTGGGCTAGAAAATACTGTGAAAAAAAGGGGCTGTGTCAGTTGGAGCTCCTTGAGGTAAGGGCTGAGTTTCCTCCATTAGCCTGGGGGCTCCCTGAGGGGCTGTGCCGGTGTCCCACCATCAGACTGGGAGTTCCTGAGGGCTAGCCTCCTATCTTCATCCTAGAGACTCCCCAAGGGCACGTCTCCTCATCAGTTTGGGAACTCCCAGAGGACAGGGCTACTGTCTACTCCAACAGACTGGAAGCTCCTGAGGGGAGTGGCCTGTGCTCCCTCCTCACAGACTGGGAGCTTAGCTTACCAGCAGGGCCTATCTCTCCCAATAGATGGCGGGGTAGGGGAGTTTCTTTCAGTGTAGGGCTTTGTTTCTCCCTGAAACTCTGAGTTGCATGACAGCAGGGCAGTATCCACCTCCCTCTCCCCTCCACCCTGACCTTCGAGATGCCTCCTTCCCTCTCTCACCAGACCTTGCTCACCAGCAGTGTCTCCCCAGGTGCCCCAGCCGAGGCGTGTCACTCAAAGTGCAGCACTTTGAAGGGAGACTCTGTCTGTGCAGTGCTCCTACAAGAGCCGCAAACCACGTGGAGGGCAAGGTATGGTGCAAAAATCAGGAGGAAGAGGTGTGAGCCTGGATTCACCTCGGGCTGGGTGCAAGGGCCAGCGCTACCTGCTGCAGGAGAGCGCCAAGGCCAGGCGGTCAAGATCACCATGGCGACCCTCAGAGCGCCAAGGACTCTGGCGGTACTCGGTGCATGCGCCAGCTCCGGAGACCTGTACCCTGATGGGCTTCCTGCGAAGTGTCTCCAGGTGAGCAGGCCTGCGAGGGCACTGGGAGGGTAGGGGTGTCCTCCTTGCCCCGTGCTCTGCCTCGCGAGCAGAGGTAGTGAGAAGAATAACCCACCAATGGGAGTGTTGTGCTACAGGGTTTTCACGGTTCTTTTACTGACATCTTCATAGGGCATATGTGTCCCCACCTTCCCAATGAAGAAAATGAGATCTAAAAAGCCTCTCTGTGGATCTGACTTGGTCCCAGGGTCAGCTAGAGCTGGCAAGATGGCAGAGACAAGATTCAAACTTAGGGCTGGGCTCCATGTGCTTTGTTTTTATTCCATCATCTGTTCACATCATATTCATTGAGTTCCTGATTCTGGGCCAGGGACTGGACACAGTCCTACTCCTAAGAGATGACAGGCAACTGCACATCATCAGACCAGTAATTGTAGAGTAACAAGGAATGTTCTTAAGCAGAAAATCAAACCGTCGACAAACTGGAAAGTAACTCAGTGGTGGGGGGAGCTATTGTTATGCGCGAGATCAGAGAGGACCTCCCTGAGCAGATGACATCAAGCAGAGCCCTAAGCTGAGGGAGATTTCTAGCCCTGTTGAAATGTGGGTGCTTGTAATTCAGGCGGGAGAACCGCATGTGCAAAGGCCCTGAGGTAGAAAGGAGCTGGGTTTGTATAAGGCGGGCTCTGTGGCTGCCCCAGTGTAGGGTGTGGGGCACAATGGGAGGATGAGGTTGAAAGCAAACAGCAGCCCCTAAAGTCTATGATGTGAGCATGAGCTTATTCAGTACAATAGGAAGCTATTCACAGATAGTTTACAGGGGTGTGTTGTGGCTTGTCTTTAAGATTATAATGGCTGCTGTGGGAGGATGGATAGTGGAAGGATAGAGATGGGCGAGAGACCATGGTGAGTATTCTGGCTGAGAGTGACCGTGTCTTAAAGTAGGACTGGCCCTGAGTGCAGAGAAGTGAAGGGGCTTAAAATCTGTGATGTTCAAAGACTTCCTGCACCCTGTACCTTTGGAGGTTTAGGAGGTGACGAAAGCGAGAACTAAGATTTACTCTGAGGTTTTCTATTCCATCAGCAAGGTGCGTGACAATATCATTTATTGGGTACGGGTAACTCTAGGTTAGTGAGCTAGCTTGGAGGAGAAAATCAAGAGCTGTACTTTTCATTGGTAAGTTTAAGACACCCCTAGAACCTAGGTGGCAAATGGAGCAACAGTGAATATATCAGCCTGGAGCTAGGTGAGAGGTCAGAGCTGGGATATACCTGGAAGTATCTCTAGTGAAGATAGTTCAGTTTTATTTGTTTTTTAAATTCGTTTTTTTTTGTCCATTTATTTGAGAGAGAGAGAGAGAGTGAGCAGTGGAGTGGGGAGGGTAGGGGCAGAGGGAGAGGGAGAAGCAGACTCCCCGCTGAGCAGGGGCCAGAAGGACCAGGGGCTCCATCCCACCACTCCTGAGATCAGGACCTGAGCCATAGTCAGAGACACTTAAGCCAACTGAGCCACCCAGGCGACCCCTCTGTGAACAGTTTAAAGTCAAGGGATTCCGAAATCTACACAGACAGAAAAGAGGCTTAGTTGTTGCTAGGCTGGGGGGAAGGAAGGAGTGAGAGGTAGGAGTAATAGCTTTTAAAGGGTGGGGATTTCTTTTGAGAGATGATGCAGATAGATTTCTAAAAATTGACTGTGGTGGTGGCTGCCTGACGTGTGAATATACTAAAGGTCATTGGATTTGGTGCTACAAATGGGTATTGTATATGGAATGAATAATATCTCAAAAAAGCTGTTAAAAATCAAGGGGATGTAAAACTTCTCCCTTTAAGTGTAGAAAAAAGAGAGAAGGGCCAACCCCGAAGTCCTCCCCACATTTATAAGATAGGAAAGAGTGAAGAACCATCAAGAGAACCTTGAAAAAGCAGCCAGTGATGATGACATGAGTTGCCCACCATTCCCCATTCCCTGACCCGCCGCATCCTCTCTTCTGTTGTGACTGAGCAAGGGCAGGCTTCTTTCTAGACATTGCAACTTCATTCCCTCTCCAGTCCTGCTGACCCAGGAAAGTTGAAACCAAGTGTATTGAAGTCTTAATTTGCAGGGATACAAACATGAAATGGCTTTTGTTTTCTCAGTGCATATCCCCATCACCCCCATTGTCAAATCCCATGGTCTACCTTTAAAGACTACTTTGAGGGAGACTTCAACTTTGTACCAGACTCCTTTCAGTTATTAGGAAATAAAAATCCGCAGCCCATTAGAAACTCCGAAGTCTTCTAGCAATATATGCTCTTTCTACTTCTTTTAAAGACCCTCACATGTTGTGGGCCCCAAGCCACCCAGAGTAGGAAGAGTAGATAGGCTGCTGCCTAACTCCCCTCCTCCTTCATCACAGCTGGAGTGGAGGATGGGCGGGTGGGGTTCTTCTCAGTGACTCTTCCTCATGCCTTCTCCTCCCAAACCCCTGGTGCATGAGGCAGGAATGAAGAACGGGAAGAGGTTGTGTGGATTTCACTTGCTCCACCATGTCTCTCTCTGCTGGGGTTACTCTTTCTACCCAGCCTCTTTGTAACGGTAATCCTCTGTAAGATGGGTGTCTAAATGCTAGCTCCCCAAGGCACCCTACACTTGAGTTCTCTGAAGGGTCTTTGAGGTCCCTCCACTGCTGACTAGGATGATGTGGGAGGTCTGGCTCCGGCTCGCCTCTTCCCCTATCCCCACTCTTCACCAATGCGCGTGTTCTGAGTTGTCTTGCCTAGAAAGACGGGCACCTTCCATGGTGGCCTTTTGGTCCTCAGGAGTGATGTTCATGCCATGCAGTCACAGGATGCAGCAGCCTGTGCCAGCTCCTTCCTCCTGCACCATCTGTCTCCACATTCTCTTGTTCTCTGTGGAGATAGATTCTACCACACTGCCCCAGATGGGACCTCACACTTCCTACTAACCTCTGTCCTCTTCCACCATCAAACACCAGCCTCATAGAAAATAGGAGGTAAAAGGCTGAGGGGATGGATGATGGGAGAACTGCGGATCTCTTCGCAAGCTCTAGCTAAGAGCATCTGACCTGCTCCTGGAGGCATCCTTTGGAATGTGGGACCTTCGATGCTTCCTTTCTTTGTCCTTATTTGAGGACCCTGTTACCACCATGGAGCACCTGGAAAAGTCTCTGGGTTGTTCAACACCATAGTGAAGAAATCTCTTTGGCAGCCACAGGAATGAGGAGGGTCTGGAAGCCACTAGGGAGAGATGGGGATGTGGAGGAGTTGGCCTGACAGGGAGGGCTAAAGAAACTGTGAGAGTCACTTCCTTCTTACTGGCCTACTTCTTCCTCCCCTGACAAACCCCACATCTGGTCACACAGTAGAGCAAAGTCCTGGGTCCTGGGTCAAGGAGGAGATGAGGCCCGGGCTCCCATCAGCTCCCTGACTCACCCAACGTTCCTCCTCCTCCCGGGCCCCTAGCCTCCACGACCAGAAGAAGCACTTTTGTGACAGCTGGGCCAGTATCCTCAAGAGAGTGGAATTGTTGTCACATCGGGCCCAGCCTCACCTCAGGGCCCTGATGCCCCTTTCAGCTCACCAGCATGACAGTGTTCACACCTGGCCTCCCCTACTTTGACTCGACTTGTGCCCCCCACTGCCTCAGAGTCCATCAGGACACCTCCTCGTGACAGGCTTCAGCTTCACCGTGGCACTGGCCCTCCTACTCCGGGCTCAGGAGGACCATGGAATCCCAGACAGTGACTGTGTCTCCTGTGCGCTAGATAGCCTCCCCAAGGCCCAGCAGCCATCTCTGCCAGGGCTGGGCACCTGCACACCAGATCGCTTGCAATTCTTCACGGAATGTGCCACACCAGCGGGTCTCCTCCTCAAATAAGTTATCCCCGATCAGGTACCCGTGGGTCCTGGACTTGGATGACTTTTGACCAGATACTGCAAGAGTTCTTGGTGCCTGAACGACTCTTCAAGGTGCAGATGTTAAGGCAGAGCTCTCCTGTTCAGGAAGTTGGGGGTCTGGCCTGCTGCTGAATGGGAGGTGGGAGGAGGCCAGGATGGAGATGGACATAAAGGACGGCAGAAGCTGAGGTTTGGGACAATGTGCATAAAAAGTCTGTGGATGGAGATGAGAAGGTGAGGCAAGGGACAAGGATGTGGCTTCTTGGGGGTAGAATGGAAATGGATGCTTGAGACTGGGGTCTCCCAGAAGCAGCCTCCTGGGACTAGGCTGGAAATAGCATGGCATGACCCTCCAGGGCCTCACTTTCAGGCAGGAAGCAGAGGGCAGAACCGGAAGAGGGACAGATTGGCCCAGGATCATGGGAGGAGGAGAGCAGGAGCTCCTGCCCCTCTTCAACTCTGTCCTTGTCCTCACAGGCTACAGGGTGTGCAATGATCCATGGAAAGCATGGGGAAGGGAGACAGGGAAGCAGTTGCAGAGAACCGAATCAAGCTGGCCACCACTGTGGGTAGCCGAGCTCAAGCCCGGGAGGCTCTGGGGCCCAGGATCAGACGCCCAGCTGAAGGGTGTGGAGCTGGGGTATCAATACACCAGTGTTGGTCATCAGTTGGGGCCGCCTGCCGTGGGTGGCAAGGAGAGCTGTAGTGGGCCAGTGTGAGAAAGTCCTCAGGCTGAAAACAGTTTAGATGGAGGTGCTGAGGGCCAGGCCACAAAGTGGTCTATGGGCAAGGGATACAGGCTGCTACCTACTGCATCCACCAAAGCTTCAGAGGACAAAGGAGGGAAGGGGCCAGAGGAGGAGAGGCTCAGCAGTAAACAAAAAGATAGACAAATATCTAGCCCTTCTGCCACAAATGGGGTCTCTTAGAGCCCTCATCTTCAGCGATGAGCAGGTTTGGGGGAATAACAGAGGAGGTGCTGGGGAGAGATGCCTCCCTCCACCTGGGACTTCTTCCCTGACCTCTGCCTTCACTTCCTCCTGCCACAGCTAACTCCTAAGGAGGCAATCACTCCCACCAGGGCCGTGGGAGTACTCTGCATAGTTCGCCTCTCGTGGGCATGCAGGAAGTCGCGGGTCAGGTGGGGTAACTGATGCCTACCTCCTCCTTCGCCTGCCTCTGTCCCTCAGGCACCAGGATTCATACCGCGTCGTGCTCCTGGGCTGCTGATCCTCCTGCCGGTGCTTGTGATGCCGATCCTTGGTTTATGGGTCTGGGTTCTGGAAGAAGAAACACAGCACAGCTCACCCTCCCAGCTTCCTGAGGGCAGAGTACTGGGGCTTGACACACTCTGTCCCCAGGTGTCCTCACTCACCCAGCCACAAGGACTACTTGGCACCCAGGCGCGAGGGAGGAGGGTGGGTGGAGGGGTGGGGCAGGCAGGAATAGCATGGCATGACCCTCCCAGGGCCGACCAGGCAGGAAGCAGAGGGCAGAACCGGAAGAGGAGCACAGACTGGCCCAGGATCATGGGAGGAGTGAGAGCAGGAGCTCCTGCCTCTTCAACTCTGTCCTTGTCCTCACAGGCTACAGGGTGCAAATGATCCTGCTAGACCCTGGAGGGATCCACTTGAAGACTGAGGCCCAGGTGGAAGCCTGCTTGGTCTGAAACCACTTAACTGTGGAGTGTGTGAGCTCCTCCTGAGTGGGGCCTTTGGAGGCCAGGAGGAAGTATTTGGAAGATGGGACGTGTCTGGGCTGAGGCTGGGGCAGAGAACTTGCCCAAGGCTGGACTCAGGGCCTCCCAGAACCAGAGGCTGCTCTTCACCTGCCCAAACCCCTTGGGCTGCTGGGAACCTGGGCAGCCTCCCAGAGTTGGGTACTGGGCAGAAAACCCCAGGGGAAGCCACCGAGGATTCCGCCAGAGCCGCAGAACCCTGGGTCCCAGCTGGGTGTGGCGGGGGAGCCCCGATGGTGCTGTGGCCACAGACAGAGAGCTCAGGTCCCACACCCCTTGCCATGGAGCAGAGGGGAGCAGAGCAGGTAGACAGCTGCCTTCCTCCCCATCCAGAACCCTGTGTCCTCAGCTTCCCCCTCTGCTCCTCTCAAGCCTCCCCATGTGCCTGGGGAAGAAAGAGTGCCAGAGGCATCCAGGGGTGTCTCAAGGGCTCTGCCCTGGCGGAAAGGACCCAACTAAGAGCTGAGGTCCACAGTGGTGTTAAGGCAGGGGACCCCAGAGTGGTCCAAGCCCCCACCCTCGGGGCCCCGTGTCCCTCTGATGGGCCTCTGGATGTGCTCCTGCCCTGACCGCAGCCAGCTTGTCCTCAAGTCTTGGGAGGCAGCAGAGCTCACCCTCCCACTGGTGCCTACATACGCCCCCAGAGAGCTGTGACCAGGTTCCCCAGAGCCCCCCTTTTTGGCTTCAGACCAGCGTCCCCAGACTGGTGTGCAGAGGCTGCACTCAGGGCTCCTCCCGGTTCCCAGCTCCAGGCTCTGAGCTTCCAGGAGACTGAGGGCCCTCCAGAGTCCATCACTGCAGGAGAGGCCACAGCTCAGAGAAAGTAGATTGCCCACCTTTCCCCTGACCTATCGTCCCCTGGGAAGAGGAGAGCTTCACTTCTATGACTCCAGAAAGGACAGCCTGGAGCAGAGCACAAGCCTGGAGGAATGCCTGGGTGGGGGTAGGGGGTGGGGACAGAAACCACAAGGAGTTTTCGTGGGGGCCCAATGGCCCTAGGAGTCTGGCCTCTGCCAAGGGCTCCTGGTTCAGACTTCCTGGCCTCCCACAGTGAAGACTGGAGAATATGGGCTGGCTTTGTTTGCGGAGTGTGGGAATAAGCACCTAGGGATCGATGTGACATCTCTGCCTCCGCCCCCAGGGCGGAGCTCCCAGGGGAGAGAGCAAATATCATAGTCAGGAGAATGATTACAGCCTGGCCTTGATGGGTAGCAAGGGGGCCACCCAGAATGGACGTGAGAGAACGGGCAGGAGGGGTAAACCGGGGACAGCAGAAGAAGGAGTGCACCCCTTTCCTGGCGTCCAGGTGTGATCGGCACTAGAGGAGAGACTCCCACTGAGGAACTGGGATGCCTGGTGCTAGACACACCAACACACACACACACACACACACACACACACACACACACACACACACAGTGAAATCCATCCTCCCTACTGGGAGGTGTGTGTGTGTGGCCACAACCTGGTGTCTAACTAGGAGGGGGCGAATTTCCTGGGAGAAAAAAATAGCTCCCCAAGAGCCCTCCATCTGAGATCCACAACGGCACACCTGACAGCTCCTGCCTCGTCTGAGAACAGGATGTCCTGTGGAGCAGAGGGCTCCAGGACTGAATCTAAGGAGGCCGCCTGTCTCTGTGTAACCCCAAAAGGGAGCTACTAACCCTGCTGGGCCTCATTTTCCCCGTGAAAGGGCACCCAACTCCTACCTCTCAAGACTGCTTTCAGATAAAATGAGTAAATTTGAACTCTTCATGAACCTGGAGAGTAAATGCCTCGTGATTGCTGGTCCTCAAGCCCTCCTCCAGCTCTGATGGGCTTGTCTGCGCTGAAGACCTTTGGACTCTATTTCTCTGTTTTGCTTTCACCTGGAAGGGGCCAGGGAGGGCAGAGGGCTGGGCGGCCAGACCTCGGTGGTGGGCGCTGGACCCAGGCAGAGACCGCTGGCTGTGCCCTGATGCGGCAGGGAAGCTTTTAGGTAGACTCCACGCATCCTCTTAGCCCAGGTGGATGAGGGGCTCGTGGGAATGGGGGTAGCCTGCATGAGGTGCCTTCCACCCACGGAGCCTGCCCCCACATGAACTCCAAGCAGTAAGGACACAGGGCGCTGAGAAAGGGGGTCCAGACCCCCCGCCCCAGCTCTCCAGCTCTGATGGGCCCGGGTGGCCTCTCTCTGACTTCCAGTGCCTGGGACATTTTCCTCAAAGCCCCAGTGTCTCATTTGCTCCTTCCTGTTCCTCCTCCTTCTCTCTCTGGTGGTAGGAGGACCATCTAGAGCCCTGGTAGAGGAGGGCAGGGAGGGGCAGGTGGGGTATCAGACAGGCTGGGGCTGCTGGGCCTTTAGTGGGTAGGGCCACAAAGCTTCCTGAGCAGCGCGGGCTGTGATGATGGGACACACCTGTGAAGGGCTTCCTGTTGTGACCGAGGGTGTCACCCAAAGAAACCCAGCACTGAGGGTGGGTTTGCTCTGGGCAGAGCATGGCAGGCAGATCTGTCACTGTGCGACACACACCTCTACGGGAGGTCAGAAAGTAAGCCTTTAGGATCTATACGGCTGCCCTCAACCTGAGTTGAGGCTACAAGGCTTCTTCAGGCTGGGATGCACTTTTGCCCCACTGCTGGGAGCCGAGAGAGGGAAGGCCTCTGCCGGCTCCCTGGGCTGCCCAGCTGCAGAGAGCCAGGTCTCCACCCCTGGATGGCTCTGCCACCCGCACACTGGCTGCTGCAGGGTCTGGGGTTTGCAGCCCCTTGCCATTCCGGAGAGAGCATCCTAGTCCTCAGAATCCTGTACACCCTGGCCTGAGCTTCCTGCTACCTGTCCTTGGGCTTCCTGTCCTTCTCTTCCCGGCTTGGGTCCCCAGGCAGGCACTTAAGGCCTCCTGTAAGCACCCTCACCTCAGGGTTCGTAGCCGCCCCACGAACCCGACATGCCAACACAACACACTGCATTGGTTTCTTGGTTGTAAAGAGCCTGTGATGGTAGTTTTTCTGTAGTTCTTCTAAATGACAATTACCCCTGAAAATGCTTGATTACTGTGGTCTTTTTGACAAATGCTTACAGAGTGATTATGGCAGGCTGGAGCTTGGGGACATGTGGTGACCTGGAGGAGACCTCCTCCCAGCCTCCTGTCCTTCTGCATCTATCTCCCCCCAACCTCAAGGTCCCCACCGGGCCAGATGTCCCTAGCCACATCCCTCCCACCCTTGCCAGCGGTACTTGCCTGCACCTCCATTCCTGAAATGACTCCTCTCCTTTCTCCTCTGTCCCCTCCAATCCCTTGCCACAGAGTTCCCCCAGCTCCCAGATGGACCTGGGAGGAAGTCTCAGACCACTGTGCATCTCCAAAGGGTCCCCCTACTTGTCACTGTCCTTCAGTCGGGGCTTTTACTTCTGGGTGAGAGGAGGTACTTGGGGCCAGGAGGAAGTGATAGGATAGAGGAGAGAAGGAGAAAGGAGAAATAGGTTCTGCCTCACCAGAGTTTCTTCCGGGACTTTACAGCTTTCTACATCCTGACCCCAGTGTGACAAGGGAGGGGAAAAGATGCTGTGCATAAGATAGCCAAGTAGAAGCTCTAGATTTCCCTGGGGCTCACTGAGGATCGGGGACTCGGGCCACGCGCAGCACCTGCAGGAGGGGCCCGCCCGGCACATGCCAAGAGCGCCCCTCCTCCCAGCCCTCCCGCTGCCTCTGGAGGACTTGGCCTTCCTGCCGCTTTTTCTTTTTCCCTGTAACAAGTGGATACAAGCGCAAGAGCGCCGGGCTGAATCCCCACCTCAGCCACAGCTCTGGGCTCCTCCCCAGGGCTTCCTGCTCCCACCACCTCCCAGCTCAAGAAGAGGGCCCATGGCCTGGGAGGCTACACTCCCTGTTGCCACCTGTCCTGCTGGTGCTCCTGGCCCTCTAGGTGATGAGGAGGGCAGAGGAGGAACGGGGCAAGAGGAGGGAGATGGGGTTGTGTGAGGCGGGCGGCATGAAAGGGCAACGAGGGTGGGCTGGGGCTAGAGGCCCCTGTGTCTGGGGGCGCATTCTGAGGGAGCGAGGCGCCATGCGCCAGCCTCCTGCAGTATCTGAGGAATGGCCCTGACGAGAGGTATTTTCAGGCTCGTGGAGCAGAAGTCAGAGCTGCGTAATTTCAACTGGAAGGGGTCAGTCCGTGAAGTGCCCATACTAGGCCCAGCAAGGCTCAAACCGTGAGTCTCAGTGCAGGTAGGTGTTCCGAACGCTCCCTGTGACCCGCTGGTCACCACACACTCCATGGTCCCGGGCCCAGGCTTCCTTTTCGGGAAACTCCATTCAGGATAAACAACGTCAAACCGTCAGCAGGGGCTACTCTCGCCACTATGACCGGAGCTCAGGTAGAAGACTTGATCGTATTCTATGGAATCTGGCAAACCCTGGATCTTTATTCAGAAACATCCGCCTGCGGTGTCTCGGGTGAGTTTCCCTTTGTGTGTGGTGCCCAGCGCCCCAAATCACAAGATCTTGGGAGCCAGGAAGGACTCCAAAATAATTGTTCCTCGTGCCCTCACAGCCGAAAAACTGGAGAGCCCCTCGGCCCACGGCCACCAAGCAAAGGGGTGAGGGGCAGACGAAAGCACCAGAGCTCAGGGACCTGCTGGGCCCGCTTGCTTCTTCCTTTCCCATCACACGCCGCTTCCTAAACATCTTTGTTGTCAGCGCAAGACTCGTCCATTGATTCGTAATGACTGGGGGAGGCCTCTCAGGTTTGAGCAAGACATGGAGGTTTCATGGCCATTCCTGGGCATCCTTGACAGTCTGGCTCCTAACCTCAGCCTTCTCTCAAAGGGTTGTGCTGAGCTTGTCGGCCACTAAAATGGGTTAAGAAATGGGAGAGATGAGACAGCCAGGTAGAAAAAGACGAAACTTTGGGGGCGAGATAATAGGCCAAACAAATATGGTATGTCGCCCATGGCCCAGATAAGATCAAAGTCTGTCCACCTGACCTGCCTTTAGGGTCAGACCTTGCCTCAGGTGTGGGAAGCTGGGTGGTACAAACATCCTGACTGAGGCCTCTGTGTGTTTCCTCCTCTCTGAAAACCTCTGACTTGCAAAGCCTCTCTGTAGTCCCTGTGATGGCCAGGCTTGAATAGCATCTTCCCCTGACCCTCGCCCAGCCACTAAGCCTGCTCAGCCATTCGGTGAGCTGGGTACCTGTATGGGACCCTGGTCATTTCTGGTCTGGGTCACCATTCAAGCCATACTACTGTCCACTCCATGCAGAAGGCAGGGGCTGTACTCTGAAGGGGAATCAAACACCTTGAGACCCCATCCCTGAGAGGAACCCACAGTGCTCCTCCCGACCCCCTGCACCCAAGGCTACATAAGTGAAGGGTTAGATGGGTGTGGTAGGTGGCGGATGGAGCCTGTTGGATGGCGGCCCAGGAAGAGGGCACCCAGGCTGTCTGAGAGAGCAGTGATATGGATTCTCCTGGAGAACTCCCCAGAGGAGTGCTGATGCTACCACTTGGGTCTGTGTGGAGAGCAGGAATTGATCCAGAAGAGATAAAAATGGGGGTGGGCAGGTGTGGCAGGACACATTATGTTGAGAATGCATGACATGTTCATGAACAATGAAAAACAGAAGAGACTGTGCACATACCCACCTCCCAGTGACAGTGTGATCCCAACCTAAAGCCACTGCATTCGGAGCACTTGACCGTGAGCCGCACTCCTCCTGCAGAGAGAACAACAAGAGCAACACCCCTCCCCTCAAGCCATATGTTACATGGTGCTTTAGAGTCCTCCCTTGGCCCAGGGGTTCTTCTGTGTGGCCCCTCCTTCCCAGGCCAAGGAGGGAGCTCTGAATGTAAAGGCAGCACACATGGAAGTGCTCCTTATTGTCGCTCCCCTTGCAGCTTCAACCCTGCCTACCACCAGGGAGCACCAGCGACACAAGTGGGACTCCTACCCCCAGCCCCGGCTACCGACAGGTACTCGTCACCTCCCTCCCTATCTTCTCCACCCTTCTTCCCACCGACGTGCCACCTGTGCCGGACGCCTCCAGCTGTACTAATATGTTCGCATGGCTAACTGGCTCTCAGGACGATATGAGAGTCAAACCACCACAGGTCACTTCAATTCCCTTTAAACCTCAGTTTTTCATCTAGAGTGGGGCCAATGACATGGAGTCACCTTACAGCAGGGTCGCTTGCCATCCATGATGGTGATGTCCAGCACTGTAGGGTCTTTGGAGCATCCTGGTCCCTACCCGGCCAGATGGCAACAGTGCAGACCTCCCCCACCCTCCCACCCAGCTGCATAATCCCAAAAGCTCACGTGATATTGCCAAGTGCTTTCAGTTTTGGGGACACAAGCAGCCAAAGAGTTGGTAAACTACCATCACATAGAGTGGCTGGGGGTGCGGTGAGGTGGGATTGGGCCTGGCCCATGCGACTTGACTGGGCATGCTTTCCGCCCCATTTGTCTCCCTTCTCCAGCCCTTTCTATCCCAAAGCCATAGGGTCTATAGAGAAGGCCACACATACTCAAGCTCTCCTACACCTGTGGCCTGATTTCTTCTCTTCCCCTGCCTGATGGTTCCCAGGCCCCAAGGCTACTGGGACTGACCCGGCAGCTTTCTGTGTTTCTACAGTTTCATTCTCCCCACCACTCATCACTTTCAGATGGGATCCTAGGCCACAAACCTGTGGTCTTTTTGCTTCAAGTGTATTATATCCATAGTCAAAGATGGAAGTCATTATATGGGGCACAAAAGAGGTGTCTCAAGAAGGGGCTTCCTGGCGTTCAGGAAGCCCATCCTGATACCCTAGGTAATTTTGGCTCGTCACCTGTAAAGAAGCCAACACTACCAAGTTCTTTCCTGCCTTTGAGACGACAGGCCTATTCTAAGTGTGTCATTAGGGTGTAGTATAGCTGGCCAGAGGCAAACACCAGCATCCAAGAGCTGAGGCATCTCTACGGGCAGGTGGCTTGGCACTGGTGTTGGCCTCACTTTCTCACTGGCTGGTTTCTTCTTAAAAAGCCTCTAAGGCAGCTGGCAGTTCACTGCCGCCCAGCTTCCCACGGTGGCTAACCTTGCTGCTTCTGGTGTTTACCTCCTGCGTGGTCCAGGTACTTCCGGAAAGCTCCGGAGGAACACCGAAAGGTAAACTCCAGTGCTGGCTCCGGAGCAGACCACCCAGGCTTTAGCTTGTCGATATTCCCGGTGCTCGGGGGCAAGCTCTGAGAACAAAAAGAAAAGCACTTCTGTGCCCATTTTACCAACAAGGAAACTGAGGCCCCAAGATGAGCATATCAGGATCCCTAGGTTCTCTTGCTTTGCTGAGAGATCTAAGCCTTTCGGAGGCTCAAGGTCAGCAGCCTCCAAGCCCAATTCTGCCTTCAAAAACCGTGCTCAGTCTGTATTAGAGTGTGGTATTTTGCCATCTTCTTTACAGGACTTATTTTTTTTTTAAGATTTTATTTATTTATTCGATAGAGATAGAGACAGCTTTACATGCAAGAGAGGGAAACACAAGCAGGGAGTGGAGATAAAGAAGAAGCAGGCCTACAGCAGAAGAGCCTGGGGGCTCGATCCCAGATTTCGATCACGCCTGAGCCGGCAGACACGCCCAATCGTGGCCACCCAGGCGCCCTTCTGCTATATGTGACTTGGGGAAACAATAAATTCATCTAAAACCTTTTCTGATCAACAGTATTGTTTTTAATTGTCACTACTGTTTTAAATTTTTGTCTTCCTAAAAGCATTAAAGGATTTTTAATCTTCCAATTTGTAAGTTTTTTTTTTTTTTTAGCACTGATCACATGTAAAATAATCCAGCATTTTGTGCAAGACTTATCAGATTAGTGCCTTTGGATGATTCCTGCCCTGTTTTTGTTGTTTGGTTTGCTCTGTAATATATGTGCTATGTATTTACTTTCTAACATACACACATGAACATCCAAAAGGACATGTCTGTTGACAACTTTGGAGCATGTGGAAGCGGTCAGCACCTGTGTTGGACCTCAATGATTTTAATTTTTTGAGCTTATAAAAATTGGGCAAAAACAGTCATGGCCAAAATCTCAATACACGATTTTTCAAACTATGTGAAGTCAATTCTAGTGGGTCACAAATATGATTTCTTCATAAGACAAAGGTTTAGCAAGCAAATGTCACAATGGCTTGCCATTGGAAGGATAAATATTTTTCATTGGACTTTTATTTTAGAGAGAGTGTGTGTGTTTGTATAGTGGGAGTAAGATAAATGTTTCTCATTGTGGTTCCTGGTCCAAATTTTGAACCTTATAGATGTAACCCCCTCACTCAACAAATAGGATTGTACTTAAATGGATGTTTAAATTTGGAACTTTCAGTGCCTGGAATGGATTCAGCTTGGTTTTCAGTTTTATGCAAATTAGTCAGCTGCCGCTCGTCTGATTTGCTCCTTGGCACTACCATCTGATCCCTGACACCCTTCCGTGCTGGCCACTGGCAAACTCCCCAGGGCAGGGTGGAATTTGTGGACCCAGACCCAGTCCCTCTGTCCAGTGGGGACCTCCAGCACCCCTTTCCTTCCCAGGGGAACAGGACCTAGGGAGAGGTCCCTGACCCAAACTGACTCCTTTCTTCACAGGTGAGGACAAATCCCACCCACATCTATAACAAATATCTCAGCCCAGAAGGAACAGAGCACTGTGCATAGGAAGGATCCCTCACCAGGGCAGAGGCGATCTCAGCTTTCCTGGGTATCTTGTTTGTCAGTGTTGTTGTTTTTTTTCAGCTTCCCAGCGTGTATTGTAGTTTCTGTTCACTCTGGACCTGGGCTCACTCTCGTGACTCCTCTCACGCCAAGCTGTTGCCTCATCTGCATGCACCCTTTGCCCCATCTTTCCCAATTCAAACCCTTAGAGAGAAAGAGAAGTTGACTGCCCCAGCTTTTGATTTTCACCCCACAGGAGTCAACTGTTAGTGCGGGGGACCCCATCTCATATGGTGTGGCTGCCACCAGTCCAGTCAAAGCATAGGGGCATGGGGGTCATATATATGCGCGGTAAAGTGCACACACAGTGGCTCCTCTAGATGCCTCATCAGGAGCTGGGGACCGGCCATTGCCATTGGGTAGGTCTGTCTTGCTCAAAGACTCCAAGACTCTTGAATCGCAAAATGGCAGGATTGGGAGGATCGAAAGTCATCTGTTTCCAACCTCTGTAAGGCTGGAATCAACTTTATAAATGGCATCCCTAAGTACATGTAAACTGAACGAAGGACACTGATAAATCAATGCTCAGAAGTCAGTTGCATTTCTATACACGAGCAATGAGACTGAAGAAAGAGAAATTAGGGAGTCCATCCCATTTACAATACCACCAAAAATCATACGTGATCTCAGAATTAACTTAACCAGAGATGTAAAGGACCTATATTCTAGAAACTACAAATCACTCTTGAAAGACATTGAGGAAGACACAAAAAGATGAAAATACCTGTCTTTCATTTTGAGAGTTGTTTGAGATTTTCTTTCATGAGGTTAGGGGTTTGGGGAGGAAGACTATAGAAGAAAGTGCCGTCTCATCAGATCATGTCAGAGGCACATACAACCCAGTGGGATTACTGTAGGTCACTCTTAACCTCGATCACAGAGCCTCGAGGTGGCGCTTTCCAGGTTTGTCCACTCTGAAGTTACTCCTTTCCTCTTTTTTGGAAGAAGGCACCACAGACAGCTCACACTTAGGGGTGGAGGTTGCTCCCCTTGAGGGGCAGAGAGGTCCACATAAATTATTTGGAATTCTTCTGTACAGAATTTGTCTATTCTCCCTCTACTTATCTATAAATTTACTCAATATTTATTTATATCAGTGTGGACTCATGGATAGTTATTTTGTACTTTTACCACTTTATTTTGTTTCTCAGTGTGTTCCAACATTGGCTGTTTTTTCCCTCTGACATTTTACACACATTTGTTAAAATGAAAGGTCTTTTTCTACTTTTCACCACTCAAGCTTCTCTCTTCCAACCAATGTGATGGTGCACTTGTAGGAACAATAGAAGAAATGAGAGCTGAAGTGAGACGGAGCTGGTGCTGAACTCTCCTCCCTGCTCCCTGTGCCCAATGGACCCACTCCCTCTTGCCTTCCCCTCGATACTCCCTGCTCAGCACCTCTTCACCTCCCTTTGGCCCCCACCTCTTGCGGGACCATCCTCACAGTGCCTGGAGTTGAAACTTCGCCATCCATTCAAACACCTCCCAGGGTGAATCCCACCATGCCTGGGAGTAGAGCCCCTGTGTTGCCCTGGGGACTCCACAGCCCCCCAACCCACGCAAGTAGTGCATGGAGAGAAAGGATAGAGGAAGGTGGGGGCACCTGGGCGGCTCAGTCAGTTGAGCATCCCACTTTTGATTTCTGCTCAGGTCATCATCTCCTGTTGATCGTGGAGCCTGCCTAAGATTTTCTCTCTCCCTCTCCTCTGCTCCTCCTCCCAGTCCCACTTCACTCGTGCATGTGCTCTATCTCTCTTAAAAAAAAAAAAAAAAAAAGAATAGAAGAATATGGCCTCTTCTTTACCATGGTTCTCTTCTTGGGCATTCTCAGAGATTTCTGTAGCAATGATGGAGGAGTGTGATGGGGTGGAAGGTGTGGCATGACAGAAATAGGGAGAAGCTGGGCAAAAGTGACAGCCTGAGGCAGGACTGAGGTCTTCAGGACCAGAAACAGACCCGGAAGGTGGTGGATTCCCATCCAGGCCTAGCCTCTCCTCCGCCCCCCACCTGCCCCCCCTGCCCCCTGCCAAAGAGCCTGCCTGTCAGGCTACTTACTACCCCAGTCAAGGGTTTGGCCTTTTTGATTCTTCTAGTTCAGAGATGCTGGGAAGCTGGAGTAGAATCAGGCTCTTCTTCTGTTTCCCTCTCCCGGAGCTTCCCCTTCTATCTTCCACTGTCAGAAACAGGTGGGGGTGGCATGGCTTCGGAGAGCCCTATGCCTGATCCTGCCACCTGTCCTGCACAGTACTCCTGGCATCAGGTGAGGTGGAGAGGGTGAAGGAGGGGTGAGCAGGGAGGGAGAGTGGCTCGTGACCAGAGGGCTGACTTTGGGGACTATGCTGTAGGTGTGGGCTTCCTCTCCCCTTACCCCAGCCCTGGGAGAGGAGTAGCTGAGGACAGCTAGGCCCTGACTTGAGGCTTGTCATCCAGGTTCCTGGGGAAATAGAGTTGTGCCTGTGGAACTTTATGAATTGGTGGGACAGGCACTCTCTGTGTAATGCCAATACCCTCTCTAGGAGAGCCCTATGAGGAAAACCCAGTGTCAGCAGACATCTGCAAAAGGAGTCTGCCAGATTAGTCACAGTTCCAAGCCCACATGGCAGCTAAGAACTCTCATCACACAATCTGGGGTGGGCTAGATGCTGGCTTTTTCATCACCATGATTTAGCTGAGGGAGGAGGACTCAGTGCCCTACTGGTGGAAGCTACAACTCTTCCAGCAACTTGGTCACTATTCTCAGAATTATCAGCGGGTGGTATCTCCAGGTGAGCTTCTTTCTTGAGGAAATGCTCCCCTCCCTCCTAAGTCTGGGAAGGAATGTCACCCACCCCTTCATGTGCTTCAATCACCTCAGATCCCACCAGATCTTCTTCTGCTCTGATCCAAGGGGAGTGAAGACCCTGTCTCCAGGAAGGGCTCTTAACCTCTGTTCCACACTGATAGTCCCAGCCCCAACTGGTGGGAAGATCTGCCCAGGGCTCACTATACAAAAACCCAGAATCTCTCTCTATGTTTCTTTTTTCTTACACACATACACCAACAGCAATGGTGTGCAGACCTTAGGCACAGTTCACCCCTGGCTTAACAGGCCTGACAGACTGTCTCAGGTCCTCTACTTTCTCTCACAGCATTGGGGCCAGACTCCATTCTGTCTTCTCAGCCTGTGGACAGTTGTGGTCTACTTTCTTTATAGCTTTAACACACTTCTCCTGTGTGGACACCAACCTGGCTTCTAAAAGTACAGGTAGGTCTGGGGTCTCAGTGAGGTGCATGAAGAGTGACCAGGCAGCTTAGGTCACCTCTGATTTGGGGAAAGGAGAACCAGGGAGGCCTGCCTCTGTAGTTTGAACTCCTGGGGCCTGGGCTGGTGCGACATCTACCTTCAGGGCTTTCTAGGCTTGAGACCCTGGGAGATAAATGTGCACAATCTGAGCCAAACATGAAGATAGCCAAGGATGGGCTGGAGTGCCCCAGGAGGCAAGCCTGTCCAAGAAGACCCTGCACCTGTGTGTCCCAGACCTACCCCTTGCTTCCCAACAGCTAGGGAGAAACTCGCCCTTTGGGCCCAGGGCCAGCCTGGACTTCAGCTGATTATAAAGATCTCAGGCATCAGTTTCCCTGGCCTGAGGGATCCTAGGAGCTGGCTCTGTCCCCTTTCCACTTCCTTTCAAGGTTTTTGGAGGCCAGTCGCATTGTCTATTCTGGTTCCACGGCGTCACTGTCTTCTTTGTGTCCTCCTTAGTTCTGATCACTTCTCAGAGAGTACCTCTGGCCCACCCTCTCTCAATGCCTCTGAGCTCAAGTAGGTCAGGTAGGTCACCAAGAGAGAGTCCTAGGAAAGGATGGCCGATAGCTCATGCACCTCAGAGTCAGGAAGAGGAGACCCAAGGATAATTGCCAAGATGGTTGAAGTACAGGGTGCTGTAGAGGCTTCTCAAGTCTCAGATTCAAAACTGGGGAGAGAGAATAAGGAGGAGGGTAGAGGTCATTAACTCTAGAGGAACTATATAAAAGTCAGTTAGACATGAGATTTCTGGAATAGAGACCAAATGGAACCAACATAATGTGGAAGCCAGAGGCTACACTGGTGTGCAAATGGTAGATGTGAGATCACAGATGGGCAGATGGTGGCTGGAGACATAATAAAAACAGGTGAGAGAAACTTCTGATTTCTCCTCTCGACTCTTGCAGTCATGAGCTTTGAGACCATTATGACCTTCCCTTCATTGCAGATAGGCTGTCATCAGCCTAGGTCACAGGTGCTCTAGGGGACCATGTGACCAAGCAAAAGCAGGGGTGATTGATGAAGATATGTGCCAACTGCCTATGGGCATTTGCTCCCTAAATCTTTTCTTCTCCAAACTCCAAGGCAGGTGGGTTACAAACTAAAGAGGATCTCCCAAAGTGTTTAAAGGTGAAACTTTGGCCAGAGGATGGGAATGGCAGCAATGTGGGTACAAAGGGGGTATTCTTATGCTCTAGGTACCCACTTTTAAAGCTCATGAGATAAAAGGATCTAGCGCTTCCAGTCTTCCCTATCACTAGACTGGGTAGATTACCCCAGGGGAATCCGATTCAGAAGTCAAAACAACTTGGTGCCTTAAGAGCTACTGCCTTAAAAGAGTAACAACACACCAAACAAGAGAAACCATCTGAAGAAGAACTATGGGGACTGACAGCACAATAATTATAATAAATATTGTCGGTATGGATAAGAAGGTAATGGAAAACATAAACTACATGAATCAAAAGCAAGAACCATTAAAACTGCTAAATTAAAATAATTGATTGTGAAGAATATTGTGGTTGAAAAAAGTCCCCAATATTGTGGTATGTAAAGAATAGATGCGGTGGGAGCATGAGCTAGAAGAAAAGCTCAGGAATGCTTCCTTTAGAAAGTTCCTGTAAAGCATTAGGAGATTAAAGAATCAAAGACAAGTGAAGAGACATGGAAAAACAGATGTACCAACATATGGTTACAATAATCCCGTGAAAGAAAAAAAGACGGAAGGGAAGAAATATTTGAAGAAAAAATTAATATAAATCTCTCAGAATTATAGAAGAAGAAAAAGATCTTGGATCGGAAAGACTCATACATTGCCAAGAAGGGAAAATAGGAGACAAACACACATGCACACACACACAGCCCTAAATTCATCATATGAAGTGTAAGAATATCAGAGACAAAGGGTAAATTCTAAAGACTTTCAGATCACCTATAGAAGAACAAGAACTAGATTTACATTAGAATTCTTAAGAGGAGCACTGGATGCCAGAAGACAATATTATTGAAGGACTGAAAAAAAGAACTTTGTACCTAGAATTTTATATCCAGCCAAATTGTCACTCAAATATTTGATCATAATACTTTGGGACTTTGAAAGCCTTGAAAGTTTGCCACATGCAAAGATCCCCACTGAACCTGGAGGAAATGCTCAAAACAAATTCAGAAGATGCTGCAAGAGCGAGAAGAGTGTGATCAAGCACTTTGGTAAGTCTATTTTTTTATTAAACAAACAAACAAACAAAAGCAACTAGAACCAAAATGAAGAAAAAGAGAAAATATATTAATGACAACTGAAAAATAACATTCCAGACAACATCAACATGGGGTGAGGAGGAGAGACCAGAAGACCACGAAAGGATGGCAAGTACTTGTCTCGTGAGAGGAAATATAGTACATATTGATAAGTTTAAGGGAGCAACAGGAGTAAATCAATTTAAATATGGGTCATCAGTTAAGTAAATAGAACGTATACTCTTTAGAAAGATAATTATCATATGGTTTCACTCATATATGGATCATAAGAAATAGCGCAGAGGATCATTGGGGAAGGAGGGAAAACTGAATGGGAAGAAATCAGAGAGGGAGAAAAACCATGACAGACTCTTGACTCTGCGAAATAAACTGAGGGTTGTGGAAAGGGAGGTGGGTGAGGGGAAGTGGGTGGGAGGAAAGGGGATGTGGTGAGGAGGAAGAGGACACCTGTCTAGCCAGCCAGATCAGCAGAATCAACCCTGGTGATCAATGGGGTGACAGATGTCGCAGCCAGATTGCCCTCACATCCTTGTTTAATTTTTAAAGAACTGATAAACTTACTGTAAAATTATATGGAAAAATAAAGATGCATGAATAGCTATGTCAATCAGGAAAAAATAAAAAAAGCTAGGACTCAACCTACCAAATATTAAGATACACTATAAGTAATACAACTGACATCAGTGGTGCTGGTACAACAAGAGCTGACAAATGAGACAATGGTATAGGGTAAACTTCCAGACAGTTCCATATATACACAGGAGCATACTTTATCATAAGGAAGCACCATGAATCAATGGAGCTAAGGGCCCATTATTTGGTAGACATCCTTGAAAAAAACTGGCGGAATATATTTAAAAAAACAACCAAAAACCCAAAAATACTGTAACATTAAATCTGCCTAACATTAAATACAAAGATGGACCCTGGACGAGTTCAAGGCATATGTGTAAAAATAAAATTATTAAGTTAATAGAAAAAAAACCCTACAGATGAATACCAAGTAATGAAGAAGGACTTCTTCTACAAAGTTTTAAAGGCACAAATCATAAGGCAAAAAATATTTAATTTGATTACATCAAAATTAGGGAATTCTGTTCAATGAATAACGCTATGGGAAACTTATCAAGCAGATGACAGACTGGAAAAATTAGCTAAAAATATCTAAAAGTGAGGGGTGGAGTTACGATGGCGGAGGAGTAGGAGTCCCTTTTTTCTGCTGTCCCCTGAGCCGAGCTGGATAGGTACCAGACCATTATGAAAACCCACGGAATCAGCCTGAGACGCAGGAAGATATATCTGGTCTCTACAAATGAACATCTCCGGCGCTGAGTATTGAGGCTAGGAAGTGGGGAGCCATGAATCAGCACACAGATATTGGAAGAAAAAGAGAAAGGGGAGGAGCCAACGTGCTCGGGCACCAGGAAGCAGTAGCCACCTGCACTGGAGAGTGGGCCGACTCGAGGATGGGCGCCGGGAGAGGACTGACTGAGACCGTGAGCCTGGGAGTGTCGCGTGTCCAAACTGAAAACCAGCTCCAGAGCTCTCTGGAACCGGGCTGAGACGGAGCTCAGGAGCGTGCCCGCGACAAGACTGAAAACCTGTGCTCTGGAGTGCGCGCGAACCTCACTGAAACAGAGAGGATCTCAGGAGCGCACGCGGGCGGCTAGCGGCTGGCAGTGTTAGAAACACAAAGGACACAGACGTGCGGCCCTGGAAGTGAGGGCTGGGAGCGCCGGCTGCAGGGTTTTTAGCAGCACCAACAGAAACAGAGTTAAAAAGGCAAAGAGAGCTCAGGTGAGAGCAGACTAGCGTCCCTCTGTTCTGAGACAGAGGCTGAGATACGGCCACTGCTGCTCTGACTCTCAGAAGAGGCACAGCAAACCGCCAGGGAAAGCCGCCAGAGAACAAAAAGCCTGGAAATACCAGCTCACATTGTGCCAATCCCCATCCCCCTCCCAGGGGACACCAGGAGACTACCCAAACAGGGTTGCCTGAGTATTGGTGGGGCAGGCCCTTCCCAGAAGACAGGCTGAAAAATCAAGAAGCCCACATCCCTAAGGTCCCTATAAAACAAGTGCACACTGCCTGGGTCCTGGTCAATAATTTGGGCTCTGGACAAGCCGCAACCTCTCCTCATCAGAATGACGAGAAGGAGAAATCCCCACAGCAAATAAAAGACAATGATATGGATATACAAATTATCAGAAATGGAATTCAGAGTAACAATGGTCAAGATGATGTGTAGGCTTGAAAAATATTAATGAAAATATTAACGAGAATATAGAATCTCTAAGGGTGGAAATGAGAGCGAATCTGGCAGAATTAAAAATGCTATGAGCCAAATGCAGTCAAACTAGAGGCTCTGACGGTCAGGGTAAATGAGGCAGAAGAACGAATCAGCGAAATGGAGGATGGGATGGTAGAAGAAAGCTAAAACAGAAACTTGGCTCAAAAAATCCGATCTCAAGAATGTAGATTACGGAGATTACTGACTCAATGAAACATTCCAATGTCAGAATCATCAGCATCCCTGAGGGCGTGGAGAAAGAGAGAGTCTAGAAGAGATATTTGAATAAATTGTAGCTGAAAACTTCCCTAATCTGCCAAAGGAAATAAGCATTCATGTCCAAGAGGCAGAGAGGACCCCTCCCAAGTCGACCACAGCAAACCTACACCACGTCACGTCATAGTGCAATTCACAAATATAAGATCCAAGGATACAGTATTGAAAGGAAATTTCTCATGTAGAAAGGCAAAGAATATTAGAGGATTCGTCAGACCTGTCTACACAGACCTGGAATGAGAGAAAGGGTTGGGGGCATTTTTAAAGCTTTTTCAGAGAAAAACATGCAGACCAAGTCTCCTTTATCCAGCAAGGCTGTCATTCAGAATTGATGGAGAGATAAGGACCTTCCAGAATCACCAGTCACTGACCAATTTCGTAACCACGAAACCAGCCCTACAGGAGATATTAAGGGGGTTCTATAAAAGTAAAAAGGCCCCAAGAGTGATACAGAACAGAAATTTACAATCTATAGAAACAAAGACTTTACAGGCAACATGGCATCATTAAAATCATATCTCTCAATATTCAGTCTCAATGTGAATGGCCTAAATGCTCCCATAAAAGCCACAGGGTTGCATTTGGATAAAAAGTCATGACCATCCATTTGCTGTCTACGAGAGACTCATTTTGAACCTAAAGGTACATCAGACTGAAAGTGAAGGGATGGAAAACCATTTTTCATGTCAATGAACCTCAAAAGAAAGCTAGGTAGAATTCTCATATCAGACAGATTGGATTTAAAGACTGTAGTTAGAGAATACAGAAGGACAGTATATTATTCTTAAAGGATGTATCCAATAAGTGGATATGATAATTATAAATATCTATGCCCCAACAGGGAGCAGCAAGATACACAAGCCAACTCTTAACCAGAATAAAGAGACATATAGATAAAAATACGTTAATAGTAGGGGACCTCAACACTCCACTATCAGCAATAGACAGATCACCTAAGCAGAAAATCAACAAAAAAACAAGAGCTTTGAATGCCATATTAGACCAGATGGACCTCATAGATATATATAGAAGACTACACCCCAGAACAAAAGAATACTCCTTCTATTCTAATGCACATGGAACCTTCTCCAGAATAGACCATATGCTGGGTCACAAAACAGTTCTCAACCGATACCAAAAGACTGAAATTATTCCCTGCATATTCTCAGACCACAATGCTTTGAGATTGGAACTCAATCACAAGGAAAAATTTGGAAGAAACTAAAACACTTGGAAACTAAGAACCATCCTGCTCAAGAATGATTCGATAAACCAGGAAATCAAAAATCAATTTAAACAATTTATGGAGACCAATGAGAATGAAAACACAATGGTCCAAAACCTATGGGACACTGTAAAGGCAGTCCTAAGCGGAAAATACATAGCCATCCAAGCCTCACTCAAAAGAATAGAAAAATCTAAAATGCAGTTTTTATATTCTCACCTCAAGAAGCTGGAACAGGAACAGAAGAATAGGCCTAATCCACGCACGAGAAAGCAGTTGATCAAGATTAGAGCAGAGATCAGTGAATTAGAAACCAGGAGCAAGGTAGAGCAGATCAACAGAACTAGAAGCTTGTTCTTTGAAAGAATAAATAAGATCGATAAGCCACTGGCAAGACTTATTCAAAAGAATAGAGAAAGGACTCAAATTAACAAAATTATGAATGAAAAGGAGGCGTAGAACCAACACCAATGAAATAGGAAGGATCTGTAGAAACTTTTATCAACAGCTTTATGCCAATAAATTAAACAACCTGGAAGATATAGATGCTTCCTGAAACCTATAAAACTACCAAGACTGAAACGGGAAGAAGTTGATTATTTAAACAGACAGATTAATTATGAAGAGATTGAAGCAGGATCAAAAACCTCCCCAAATACAAGACTCCAGGGCCTGATGGATTCACCGAGAATTCTACCAAACATTCAAAGAAGAAATAATACCTGTTCTCCTGAAGCTGTTTCAAAAATAGAAACAGAAGGAAGACTACCAAACTCATTCTATGAGGCCAGTATTACTGATCCCCAAACCAGGCAAAGACCCCATCAAAAGGAGAATTACAGACCGATATCCCTGATGAATATGGCGCCAAAATTCTCAACAAGATCCTAGCTAATAGGATCCAACAGTACATTAAAAGGATTATCCATCATGACAAAGTGGGATTCATCCCTGGGATGTAAGGGTGGTTCAACATTCACAAATTGATCAGTGTGATACATCATATCAACAAGAAAAGACTCAAGAACCATATGATTCTCTCAATAGATGCAGAAAAATATTTGACAAAATACAGCATCCTTTCCTGATCAAAACCCTTCAGAGTGTAGGGATAGAGGGTACATTCCTCAATTTCATAAAAACCATCTATGAAAGCCTACAGCAAATATCATTCTCAATGGGGAAAAGCTGGAAGCCTTTCCCTTAAGATCAGGAACACGACAAGGATGCCCACTCGCCACTATGATTCAACATAGTACTAGAAGTCCTTGCAACAGCAATCAGACAACAAAAAGGGATAAAAGGTATCCATCGGCAAAAGAGAGTCAAACTGTCTCTCTTCGCAGATGACATGATACCCTATGTGGAAAACCCAGAGACTCCACCCCCAAACTACTAGAAGTTATAGAGCAATTCAGTAATGTGGCAGGATACAAAATCAATGCTCAGAAGTCAGTTGCATTTCTATACACGAGCAATGAGACTGAAGAAAGAGAAATTAGGAGTCCATCCCATTTACAATACCACCAAAAATCATACGTGATCTCAGAATTAACTTAACCAGAGATGTAAAGGACCTATATTCTAGAAACTACAAATCACTCTTGAAAGACATTGAGGAAGACACAAAAAGATGGAAAAATATTCCATGCTCATGGATCGGAAGAATTAACATAGTTAAAATGTCTATGCTACCCAGAGCAATCTACACTTTCAATGCCATCCCAATCAAAATACCAATGACATTTTTCAAAGAACTGGAACAAACAGCTCTTAAATTTGTGTGGAACCAGAAAAGGCCTCGAATCGCCAAGGAACTGTTGAAAAGGAAAAACAAAGCTGGGGGCATCACAATGTCGGATTTCGAGCTGTACTACAAAGCTGTGATCACAAAGACAGCATGGTACTGGTGCAAAAACAGACACATAGACCCATGGAACAAAATAGAGAGCCCAGAAATGGACCCTCGGCTCTTTGGGAAACTAATCTTGGATAAAGCAGGAAAAAACATCCAGTGGAAAAAAGACAGTCTCTTCAATAAATGGTGCTGGGAAAATTGGTCAGCTACATGCAAAAGAATGAAACTTGACCACTCTCTCACACCATACACAAAGATAAACTCCAAATGGATGAAAGACCTCGATGTGAGACAGGAATCCATCAAAATCATAGAGGAGAACATAGGCTGCAACCTCTTTGACATCGGCCACAGCAACTTTTTCATGACACATCTCCAAAGGCAAGAGAAATAGAAGAAAAAATGAACTTGTGGGACTTCATCAAAATAAAAACTTCTGCACAGCCAAGGAAACAGTGAAAAAAACTAAGCGGCAGCCCTCAGAATGGGAGAAGATATTTGCGAATGATACTACAGATAAAAGACTGGTATCCAAGATCTACAAAGACCTTCTCAAACTTAATACACAAGAAACAAATAAACAAATCATAAAATGGGCAGAAGATATGAACAGACACTTTTCCAATGATGACATACAAATGGCAACAGACACATGAAAAAATGTTCAACATCATTAGCCATCAGGGAAATTCAA